>NC_079207.1:15938649-16126149 GCF_026745355.1 Beta vulgaris subsp. vulgaris
ACTTAATTGAACTAAACTTTTTACATTAATTATACTTTATGGTAATTGTTATGGCTGAATTTCACATGTTGATGTTGACGCAACAAACAACGAACGACGTTAAGACTGAGCCAATATGCTAACGGACCAAGAGAAGAATAGGGGTGACTTGGTCTTTAGTTCACTTGTTGGTTTAACATTCGAATATAAGGCCAGATGTCATGGCATGGAAATAGGAGGATCATGGGAGATTGTGTGCAACTACCTCCGAGAATCCAGGGTTAGCGTTAAGTGGAGAAAAGTTTATATAATGCTCGTGTATCTAATTAAAAAGAGGTTACAAGCTATCACCACTAATACTATATCTTTGAGCATTTGAAAGCACAACAATATTTAGTTAAGCATTACTTCATTTACTATTCCATAACTCCATTATTATTTGCAATTCAAACATTGTACTTAAATCTATCATCCTAAGGTGTATTAACTGTCGTTCACTTTGAGCATCAGTTGCATATAGTGGATTGGTGGACTCATATCCACCAACGGTTATTTATCCACCTTCATTGGTATTTTTATGTGTTACCATTTCATTGTGTCATTAGAAGTGTTTGATCATATCCAACACCTATCAGAAGCTTTCGATGTCCTTTGAAAATATGATACAATCGAGACTTAACCCAACTAAATGCACATTTGGTGTTGTTGCAGGTTGTTTTTTTTTTTTGGTTACGTCGTGGCGCAAAGTGGAATCGAAGCAAGTCCCAACTAAATCATCCAACCGCCAAGGAACATCAAAGAAGTACCAAAATTGACAGGATGCATCGGTGCGCTCAACCGTTTTATATAAAGATCGTCCAATAAATGTCATCTATTGTATGACATCATAAGGATAAATAAAGCCTTCGATTGGTCACAAGAGCACGAAGATTCTTTTTAGGCGCTCAAACAATACCTAGCTACTCCACTCTTGCTATCCAAACCAAGCAACGGAGAGACGCTTAAACTTTATTTTGCCGTCAGCAACGAATCGATAAGTGTTGTCCTAACCAGATAAGCTAAAATTCAACAACTCCCCATTTATTACGTCAATAAGCCTCTATTAGATGCAGAGACCATGTATTCCTTTCTTGAAAAACTTGTACTAGCTTCAGTTATTGTCATCAAAAAATTAAGACATTACTTTCAAACCATAATGTCGTTGTCATGACTAACTATTCTGTCAAAAGTGTCTTGCGTTGAACATAATCGACAGGTCGCATGGGAAAATGGGCTATTGCATTCAGTGGCTACGACATCAAATACTTACCCCTGAATAACAATTAAGACGCAAGCCCAAGCTAATTTTTGTGGCGGACTTCAGCCCAAAATTAGAAACGATGGCAAATGGGAAGTCGCTTGTATCAACCGCGTCAATATTGATGCTTGGACATTATTTGTTGATGGATCATCTAATTTTCATGGTACAGGTTTTGGTTTTGGTGTTATACAGAAGTCAGCACAATGGGATAAGGTTGGACAAGCAATATGTTGCGATTTCAAAGCAAGTAACAACGAAGTAAAATACGAAGCGTTAACTGTAGGAATGACCTTGGCTTATGACTTGGGGCAAAAGTGTTGAAAGTATACATCGATTAACTGCTGGTAGTCAGTCAACTCAAAGGAGAATTTGGTGTTAAAGACTAAAAAATGGCATCATACCTAGAGGTTGCAACGGATAAAAGTAAGACATTTAACCCTTTCGATATAGTGCATAATGTAGGTATGAAGAGACCAAAATACTCAAACAGACACACTAGCAAACTTTGGGATCATCTTTGAGAGATTCGACGTTTACATCCTTTCTTTTCCATTGTCCACCTTATGACATCAGCAATAAGTAAGCTGATGAATATAACAGACATTATTGTCGTCGCAACGAACAACACGACCTTGTGGGTGACTTGACACAGGACCACTTTGAGGTAAGTATTAGTTGGATTATTAAGCCTATCTTATAATATTTAACTAACGACGTACTTCCAGACGATATAGCAGATTCAAGAAGATTGTATTTCAAACTTCCAAATGCATGGTCATCCAAGGAATTCTGTTCAAAAATCCCGTCACTGGTACATAATCACGATGTTTGGAAGAGCACAATGGAGCCAAGTTCTGCAAGACTCCATGAAGAATGTGTGGAAATCACTCCGGTGGATGCAGCTCATCCAATCGAACGTTAAGGATGTGCTACTATTGCCCAACAATGAAGCAAGATGCAATCAGGTGCGTCCCAAGATGTGACAGTTATCAGCGACATGCATGTATGTTGCACAAACCCTCTGAAGGTACCTCTAGCTACCCATAGGACAAAATATCTTTATGTTGGCACTAACCTATTACATGTAGAGTCATTCCAGCAGGTACGTGATAAAGAGGTAATCTCTTTTATACATACTAACGTTATTTGTAAGTTTAGAGTGACGTTATAAATTATATGCGACAATGGGTTGCACTTCATAAGTGATAAAACCAAATGATCTGTGATGAATGGAACATCGTGTTGCTGACGTCGGCGCTTAGTTTCCCTCAAGCAAAAATATAAGCTAAATCTAACAACAAGGCTATCATAACACATTGAAGAAACATCCTCAAAGCTAGGAAAGGCAAATGGGCAGAAGAGCCATCCTCTATCCTATGGGTTAATAGCACGACGCCACGCATTGCGACCGGACAAACACAATTCTCATTGGTGTATGATTGTGAAACAATTCTACCATATGAGATTAACATCCCAACTCCAGGTATAGTTTGATGATAGAGTAACAAAATCGTGCAAAATAGTTCACGACCTTATACGATAGAAGAGCTACCAGATGCAATGTTGGTATGAATGGCAGCGTAATAGTAGATTATCGCAAGAAGTTTTAACAAAAATGTCCAAGCTAAAGTCTTCAGCTAAAGGCAATTGGGTGTTAAGTAAGGTCTTCGAAAACACACAAGAACCAAACACAGATAAGTTAGGTCCCAAATGGGAACCTCCCTACCAGATCAGCAAAGTTATTGGAAATGGCGGGTATCAGCTGATTCGACGCGATGGAACCATGACCCCACGGAGCTAGAATGTTGTCCATCTAAAAAAACTATCATTTCTAGCTAAATATTATAAATCATTTAAATTAGTTTACTTTTCCTATGTTTTCAATAAGTGATGTGCATATAGTCGCAGCGTCGTTGAAATTTCAATGACGAAGAATTACTATGCATTCTTTTCCAGGCTTTTCATGTTTTTGAAATCAATAACTTCGTCGCGTCCAAAAATAGCATTCAGCGACCACCTTTTTCAATAAGTCAAAGATTGACCAAGTTTGCATATTGATGAGACCACAACTATGACCTTTACTTAGACACCACTTGTAATGATAAATGCAACAAGCTTATGACATCAAACATAATCAGATAATCCATCATAAACGCGTGATCTACAAGAGCCAACTAAGTAAATCTATGTTACCTTGTGTGCATTCTTTTTCTAACGATATCAAAGCAAAACAATAAAAGAGGTTTCTACTAGCACCTACATTGTTAATATGACGCCACATAAACGGCAGTGTTAAAACGCAAGGAAAACGCATGCATGTAATTATTGAAAGTTATGGCCATTCCTATGACTGGCCCAAGAGGTAATAAAAGATATGTTCCAGTCACTCCCATGGGTAACGCAAAAGTTGACAAAGTAAGTTGTTCAAGAGATAATTATTTCAAATGGCTAAAGATAAACATCTAAACACCAGTAGCGTCCGCAGGATCCCTAGACGTCAAAGTTCCGGGCACGATTTCCTTCTCCCAGTTGTCGCCGTCAGGAACGTCACACGTTATGAATGTTGGTTGAAACATTACCTTCTTGCTGACCAATGCATGTTTAGGTAAGACTCTACAATCTCTTTCAGGTCATCTTCATCCATTAGATCCTTCATGAGCCAAGCCTTCCAGGTATAGGTCGATTTCCTTTTTAAGGTCCTATGTTGTGCGTCTCATCATGAATTAATACATCATTTTTACACGAACTCGGGTCGTCACCTCAGCTTCAATCCCATCCAACTCATTCCTCAGAGCAGCGACCTGTGCTTGTAGTGCTTCGATGTCGAGCATATTGACCATCCCCAGGTGGACCTTTTTCTTTCTTTAAATCTGTAGCTCCTCTCCGTTTTTCTTCATCCCCGGGTGAACCTTTTTAAGCTCTAAGTCCTTCCCTTTTAGTGATGCTTCACTCTTTTCCATCCTTGTTTTCATCGTCTGATGACCTTTGAATAGCGAGGCCATTTGGTTCTTCACCATCAAGAAATTCTGGGATGCCCGAGATAAAAAGTACCCATAAGAGGCGATATTCTTAAAAACTAATGTTGACCTATGAAACTGCGAAGTTAATTAAACATACCTGAAATAGCAACTCGATGTCGTCCATCATCAACCCTGGCATAGGACGCTCACACAAGCGACTCGCGACATAAGGGAAGAGCAATTTCTCAACTTCATGCCAAATTGGCATGTTTAACGACATAAGTCCTTAGGCACCGTCACGATGTATGAGGGTCCCTATTTGTTGCGAAGAGCAGTGAATTCAGACTTCCTGATCTTCGTATGAGGTATGTCCCATTCGTCATCCTCTACGCGGACAACATCAAGAACCGTCTGTTTGTCATACACTGTTGGGGAAGACATCGATGAGCTTGCGTTCTTTCTCCCTTTTTCTTTACCTTAAGGCTTTAGCTATTGGTCACGGGTCCATGGACCCCCTCTGTCTCGATTGAGTAGGCTTTGTCACAAAGAAAGATTGATGCGCCATAGTCAAGATATAATTAATTAGAAACGACGATTGATAGTTTTTAAAGTGTAATAAAATACCTGAAGCCATTGAAGAACAACTACCCTGATTAGCAACAACGACCTTATTAAACGACCGTTCTTCTACTTCTACTTCCAAAAACTCCCTGCACTTTTTCTTAGAAGTTTCTCGACTATCCGGTAGTTTTGGGTTCAGATCTGCGAAAAGAATGACTTAAGAATAACGGTAGGACGTTAAGAAAAATCAAAAGGAAGTTTACCAACCTTCTATGTTCCAGCCTCCATTGAAAAAACTCCCTAAGCTTCCCAAAGATGATTTTTTGACGAAGATACATCGATTTTTTCAGCCTCTATCGTTCGATTGTACCCCTTCAACCAGTGCGCTCCTCTTCGCCCTGACGTGGAGCGCCAATCTATTCTAACTCTTGATCCTAACTTCATAGAAGTTAATAAGGTCTTGGATAGTGAAAAAATCGTCCCACGATATGGTCACTCTGTCAATAATACTAAAAACTCTCCAAAATTGGGGTATTAGTTATCCCGAGCTTACTTTGTAGACTGTAAGAGATCCCTGACTACGGGAGAGAAGGCTAGCCAAAAAACCTTTTTTGAAGGGATATTCATAGAGAACAACCCAGTCGTCCAGGCAGTCCTCGGGACGTCATCTAGTTCAGCAATCCTCAAGAATGTGTCGGTTGGTAAATTTCATCAGTTTAAGAATTTCATCAAATCCTCTTCCAACATAGTTGATTATTCAGTCGTTGGAGTATTACTTTTTCTTTGGTTTTTGCTTTCTTATGCGCCTTAATGATATTTCTAATGTTATGTCTACTTGGAGCAATTAATTCAATTGCAAAAAGAAATTCGTGAAATTTGAAGTCACAAAATGCGAAATTTACCTAGCAAAAGTATGTTTTCAACTGTGATTGATGCAGAATTCCGGAGAAGACGAAGTTTGGAAAACATTTAGAGAGATTAAGTTAAGCGCTTGGCGTGTGGCAGTGATCATATTGGCACATATTTTAATACTGCTGTAATTATTGACGAGCAACGGATAGGAACTGATTGTCAAAGCTTGAGTTTTTTTTCCGAAAATTTTATCTTTTCAGCTAACCTTTGGGTTATCTTTTGCTAAAGTAAATTATCCGATTTTTTATTTTGCTCTATCTTATGACAGGTATTCTACTATATGTAAATTAGCTATGATCTTGTAATAATGATCTTTTATTTCCTTACTATAGCATAGACAAATAACATTGGTTCTAGATTCTTAGTGCAATGATATTCTGGTATTGAGATGAATTTAAAAATATTCTACCTAACTAGTTATTCTTATATGATGGTGAGAGAATATAGTCAAAATTGGTTAAAAAATAGTGACCAAATGTAAATGTGTAACTAAAAGAATACGGAGGAAGTATACACCAACCATTCTTGAAGGTGTAGAATTGCTTTTAAAGCAATCCGCAGGAATGAATAGATCAGAAAAGATAAATCTCTTATGACCCTTTTTCGATTGGGTATGCCCTAGTATGTTAAGTATGTATTGTAATACTAGGAGCAGGAAAAAACCTCTCAGGTTTTTTAATAGGTGGGTGCAAGACCGTAATTTCATGAAAACTGTTCAAAGGGCTTGTAATGTGCAGATTAGGGGATGTAAGATGTATAATGTGTTTCGGAAATTAAAAGCTATAAAAGGGGATTTAAGCAATTAAATAGAGTTAGTTTCTCTGATGTGCAAGTGAGGGCTACTCAGGCCTACCATAAACTGCTGGAAATGCAATAGTTGATGCATGACCATCCAGATAACATGGAGTATAGTAGACAGGAGAAGATAACTTATGATGAGTATAAAGAAGCTCTGGGGAAATATGTGAGTTTTTTAAAGCAAAAGGAAAATTTTAGTGAATTGACAAAGGTGATGATAACACCCAGTTATTCCACCAGTCAATTAAGACCAAAAGAGTTACAAACAAAATTCACTCTATTCAGAATGGGGAAGAGCAATGGGTAAAATTTGAAGATGATATTTAGTAATCTTTTGTGAACTTTTACAAAGATCTGCTTGGGAAGGAGTTATTACAGAGATGCAAGGTAAGGAATGTGATTATTGATGAGGGGGCTAAACGTACTGATGAGCAACATAGTTTATTGGATTGCAACTTTAATAGATCTGATGTGAAGATAGTGCTTTGGTTAATCCCAAATGACAAGGCACCTGGATTGATGGGTTTAATAGTTTCTTTTTAAAGCAATCTTGGGATATAATTTGTGAGGATGTTGTTGATGTTGTTATTGACTTCTTTCATTCTAGGAAGTTATTAAAGAGTATCAATGTTACTTTTGTCACTTTGATCCCTAAGGTGAAAAGCCATGCTCATGTTAAGGATTATAAGCCTGTTGTTGGCTGCTTAATCATTTATAAATGCATTACCAAACTAATATGTGAGAAATTAAGGCTGCTTTTACCTTCCATAACTTCTCATACTCAGGGTGCTTTTGATCTGGTAGAAGCATTTTGTATAATATCTTATTATGTCAGGATATTGTCAAGATGTATAAGGGTGGTCAAAAACAAAAAAGGGTGTCTTATGAAAATTGATATACAAAAGGCTTATGACACAGTGTGTTGGGAATTCCTAGAAGATGTGATGCTCATGCTTAACTTCCCTCCTCAACTTGTGAAGCTAGCGATGGTCTATGTCTCTAGCCCTACCTTTACTCTCGTGTTGAATGGTGCTGCTACTGAGTTTTTTAGTCCCAAGAGAGGACTAAGGCAAGGTGACCCCATGTCACCTTCGCTTTTTGTCCTCTACATGGAATATTTCACAAGAGTGATGGTATATGTGGGTTAGCAGCCTTAGTTTAATTAAGTTCAACCCAAGGTGTAAAACACTTGGTTTAAATCATCTCTGCGTTGCAGGTGATTGAATCATATTTTGCAAGGGGGACTTTCCTTCTATTCTTCTGATGCTCAAAGGTTGAAAATTATTCGCTGCTTCAACTGGTTTAGTTGCTAGTCCTATGAAATCTGATATGTATGGATGTGGGCTAAGTTCTCAAGATATGCAAAGGATTGTGGATTGCTCAGGGTTTAAAAAAGGGAATCTTCCTTTCAGATACTTGGGGTGCCTATCAGCACTAAGAAGTTGTCGACAGCTGATTGTGTGATGCTTGTGGAAAATATGGTGTGTAGGATTCGTGTTTGGAGTTCAAGGAACATCTCGTTTGCAGGGAGAAGGCAGTTGGTTAACTCTGTGTTGCTTAGTATATGTGTTTATTGGAGCCAAAATTTTTCTGCTGCCAAAAAAGATACTCAAGCAAGTTAATGCAATTTGTAGGTCCTTTTTATGGACTGGCACTTGTAACTCTTCAGCCTGGGTATGTAAATTTGGACGAGGTCTATAGGCCTAAGAGTAATGGGGAGTTGGGGTTTAGATCACTTATGCAGTAGACTATGGTGGGTAAACAGGCATGGAAGGGTAAGAGAATCAAGTGAGTTGATTCCGTTCGTTTCTTCTTGTTTGTTACAACAATTTAATCATTCCCTTTACTTCCTCCTTTCCCCCAAAGTCCTCTACTTCCATTCCATACCATCGGGACCCCAAGGATTCATTTACCCTATATCTCCACTACCCCATATCCATACCTTGATCCATTATTGATCACCATTTATACCACCACAACCACCACTCTAACGTTAAACCCATCACACCAGCCACCAAACCACCACCAGCCACCTTACCTCCATTATGACCACCACTAGAACCACCAAATCATCACATTCATGAAATTACCACACCACCACAACTACGAAACTACCAGACTATCACACAACTACCACCACCAAACCACCGGACCATAAATAAAAAAACCCACCACCACCAGACCACGAAGACACCAAACCTCCACACTACTAAACCACAAAACCACCAGACCATCAGGCTACCACCACGAAACAACCAGACTACCTTCATAAAACCACTACCACCACCACCACATAAAAAGACATAAATTCGGTTAAGAAACCACCAACAAACTACACAGCCAGGCCACCGCAAACGAAAAAAGAAAGACTAACAAATTAACATTATAATTATCTTTTTTAATATTTAATATGGCTTTAGATGGTCAGATTCATCCATGAAAATTTCAGATCTGAAGTTTATGGTCAAATTTGACCTTTAAAACCTCATATTGAGCTTTTATGGTGGTGAAGAAGGAAAGCGATAATGGAGGCGGGTGGCGAGAGGCGAGGCAGCAACAGGAGAGGCGGCAGCGGGAACAGGGGGAGCACAATAAAGGTGAGGTGGTGGCGGTGGTGGTTATCGGGAAAAAGGGAGAATATATATGGTGGAGCAATGGTGAGAGGGGAAAGAGATGTATTTTACCCAAATAACACTTTTAATCAAAGGGTTTAGCTTTTCATTTACTTTGTTTCCTTTTCTTAAACCACTTTACCTTCCTTCATAAACAAAACACCCTTTAGACTTAAAATATTGTTTGGTATATATTGTCATTTCTATTTCTTCCACCATAAAACCACCATAGCACCACCGGTTATCACCCTACCGCCCCTCACCATCCACTACTACGTCGTCGCTATCGCCCTTTACTCCCCCTCCTATCGCACCGCCGCCGCTCCTTTTCCCTATACCGTAGTGCCTCTCCCCTTCCCCTTCCCTTTCCACCATAAAACCACCAGGAAGGGGCGATGATGACGGCGGTGGGAGGGGAGGAGCAAAATCAAAGTTGAGTAAGGACGTTAAAAGAAGTTTGGTGATATATAATACAATAGAACAAAGTTGATATAAGTAACACAAGTCATTTTCTACATTACTATATATTTTTGGTTTCCTTCCATGTAAAACTCTCTCCAATAGCTTTGGGCAAATAAGGGAATATTAAATGGAGTAGAGCAAAGGAGATAAAAAAAAAACAATAAAGAATACTTTAAAATAAAGGATTAGTGAGAGAGTGGGTGAAGAGGAACAACAGCGACCTCCTCTCTTCTTCTTCTATCTCTCCTACTTTATCTCTCTCTTTTGATATTGTGTTAAAGGAGCAAGAAGAAGATATTACTACCAACAAAAAAACAAAAACCAAAAAAAAAAAAAAAGCTTTCTCTTTCTTTTCCCCCTCTCCATTTCTCAACTAGTCCACATAATTAATTTATTGTTAGTTTATATCTCTTTCCAGAAGGCGATCGAAGAGGGAGCACACTTAACTGCAAAGAGAACCACAAAGAGAAAGCATAACCCAAACAAAAAAGAAAAACTAAACAAAAATATATATAAAGAAGAGGTTGATACTTGATAGTTGATAGTTGATAGAGAGAGATTTTATTAATTTCTAGCTAAGGCTTAAGGTATTTTCAATTTGCAGAAGCTGTCTACAACCTCTTGCAATATTATTCTCAAAGGTAATTTTTTCTTACTGATATATATTCATATATATGTTATATTCTTATAAACTATAGCTTATAATTTTTTTGTGACTGATAACCCTATAGAATATATATATAGTCCCTCATTTTCCTGCTTATATGCTTGCTAACGAATTGATGGATGAATTTGATTATATGGTGTTTTGTAGAAAAAAGGTAGAGAAGAAGAAGAATTCATCAAGAACAAATATAGTTAGATGCTCAAAGTTGGTATGCTATTGTTGCAAAGAATGATGAAGAAAAGGGTTGTGATAATATGGGCATAGCGCAACCAGCACCACCAGTTTGCTCGTCATCATCAAACAAGAAAAAAAACACCACCATTATTTCTCGTCCAATAATTGGTAAATCCAACAATAATAATTCTACAAATTCTATGTCCCACGAATATCATCATCCACATAATCATCATCATCAACAACAACAACCAGCTAATATCTTCACCTTCTCGAATGGGTTTGATAGATCTGCTGGGTTAGCCCAACAGACGGACCAGGCAACTGCGGCAGAAGACACTGCTGGAGACTTACATCATCCAGTTGTGTACGAATCAGCCGGAATGTTATCAGAGATGTTCAACTTTGGACAAGGACCGGGGGTAGGGCCTACCCCCGGTCCCGAGTTATTAGACTACCGCCGGGCTGTTGCTGGGACTGGGATAGGCCCTGCTGACTGGTATGGACACAACCGGCAAGTTTCAAGAGATAATCAACATCATCATATGGAAGACCAAAATCAGCATCAACATCAGCAGCATCAGCAACATCATCAGATGGGTGGTAGTATAAGTGTACATGATTCAGCTGCAGCCATGCAGCTATTTCTGACAAATCCGCAACCAAGATCACCATCACCACCACCACCACCAGAAGCGGCACAACCAAACATACAGCCGGGTGGTGGAGGGGGTTTCCACTCCCTAGCTGCGGTTGGGGTGGTTCATCATCCATCATCAACTACTACTAATAATACTAGCAGTACTACAAATCATCATCCTAATTTTTGGAGTGCGCCCCATCATATAAATAATCCACCAGAATTAAGCGGGATTGTGGAAGGACAAGGGTTATCATTATCGTTATCATCATCTTTACAACACTTGGAAGCAGCAAAACAAGCAGAAGAAGAATTCAGAAACATTGGGGGTGGTGGACCAACTGGTGACACTCATATTATGTTCTTCAACCAACATCAAACTAATGCTACAGGAGTTGGTCCTTCTACATCAAACACTACTACATCTACCGGCAACCATTTTTTCAAGAACTTGGCTCCAAGTCCACATCACTTGCAACCCGTGGGCGCGTTTGGGGGTCCGAATAATGCTCAAAACCAAGTCCATATAGGGTACGGGTCAGCCGCAGCCTCGTCATCTTTGGGAGTAGTCAATGTGTTGAGGAATTCAAAATATGCTAAGCCTGCTCAAGACTTGCTTGAAGAGTTTTGTAGTGTTGGAAGAGGTCAGCTTAAAAAGCCTAAATTAGGGAGGCAGAATTCCTCAAACCAAAACCCAACCATGAGTGGTAGCGGTGGCGGTGGTGGTGGTGGTGGCGGTGCTGGATCTTCCTCGTCGACGAAAGATCCGCCACAATTATCACCTTCTGATAGGATAGAACATCAAAGAAGGAAGGTCAAACTCTTAGCAATGCTTGATGAGGCATGTCTTTCTTACCTTACCTTACTACTACTCATTTTGTTAATCATGGCACCCCTTTCTTCATTCCTCACACCAAGGGTCAAGACCAAATCTTATTATTCTAATTAATCCTCTACTTTTCCATACCAAACCAATTTTTTTTTTATTAAACCACCCAAAGAAAAATCAATTCTTATATTAATTTTTTTTCAAAAAAAAACTATAATTATCCGGCATGCTATACTTTGGGTTGAATCATGTAAACAAAAAGAGATTAATCTGGCCGGCAAAATTGTATTAATGTAATCGAGTATATAGGGATTATTCTCATTGAATCTTTTGGTATTAAAACAAAATCTTCCAAAATTTGGTACAAGTTTCTGGCAAAATAGTGTTATACTAAATAGTATAATTAATATAATAAGTTTGAGTTGACTTAACCAAAAATTTGATCTTTTATCCCTGATTGTAGGTCTACTCTAGGCACTTTGTTTAAGTTTAGTGTAGAAGACAAATTGAATACTATTGGCTAAAACTAAGAGTGAGTAGGCAGGCAAAGAAACACCAGAAGGATATTCTTTCTTCCTCAACTTCCTACCCTCCATTAACAATAATCATTTTGTCTTCATGTATCCCCAAAAGCTTTGGCCTTCCATTATTAATAATTTTTTAGTTCTCATCAACTTTTGGCTTCCCTTTAAGAGTGACATGCTAACTTCTATCTTTTTCCATCTATATTTTTTTAGGGTTTATACATAAATTATTCCCAAAAAAAAACAAAAAAACAATCTTATTTCACCCTTCCTATATAACACTAGTACTCCTAATCTTGATTAGAAGAATAATTAGTAGCTGATTAATTCATCATTACTATAGTGATTGTTTGAGTGCGGTACAGTTGAATTTTCTATTTTAGTAGATTTGTTTTATATTCAGATTCCTGTAATGATTCGGGTTATGAAAATAACAATTTAATTCTAGTTCTCATTTTCATATCATTGTCACAAATATTTTTTCATATAAATAGTAAGACAATAGAGATGCTTTTTTTTTCCTGAAATCTTATGTATACCTTCATATGTCATCTTACCCTATACCCACCAAATAAAATCAATAAAAATGATTGTGTGTCTTTTACTATTAAATTTTTGCACGAAATAATATAACATAAATAAATAAAAATAAAAGGCATCTTCTATCCTTAGTTAAGTAAGTAACTTTCCAAGGTAGTTGAGTAGTGAAAACAACTGAGTAACCTCCACAACAACTAACGTACACCCATGAAACTTGTGACTTATCAACCTCCAAAATCACCTTTTTAACTATAATCTCAATTTTAAATAATTTTTTTTTATTAATTATTTTTAGGTGGACAGAAGGTACAACCATTATTGTGAGCAAATGCAAATGGTAGTAAACTCATTCGACCTAGTAATGGGATATGGAGCAGCAATACCATACACAGCATTAGCTCAAAAGGCGATGTCGAGACATTTTAGGTGTCTAAAGGATGCCATTCAAGTGCAGCTGAAGCACAGCTGTGAAGTGCTAGGAGAAAAGGATCCAACGACGAGCTTAGGGATAACGAAAGGCGAAACGCCGAGGTTGAAGGTACTTGAGCAAAGTTTAAGACAACAAAGGGCGTTTCATCAAATGGGGATGATGGATCAAGAAGCTTGGCGCCCTCAACGTGGATTGCCTGAAAGATCTGTTAATGTACTAAGAGCTTGGCTCTTTGAACACTTTCTTCATCCGTATGTCTCTCTTTCTCTTAATTTTGAAGTACTCTTTTTTTACTATCTCTTAGCTTGCTTGTTCAGTTGTGCATGATGAATGATGGATGATGGATCCAAGGTTACTTTCTGTCTTTGTTGCATAAAAAATTGGTTCCATCAACCGGGAAAAAAGCTGAGATAAAGCTTATTCATCATCATCATGGTCATGTCTCTTTTTTCCTTTTTCTGTTTCTTCTTTTAGCACAGTTTTTCTTGTCAATTTACTACTACTTCACATACTATCATTTTTTTGGAATATAGTTTTACTGAAGATAAGAATTAAGAGCATGTTATATTTAAATTGATTTTGACTTATTCTTGCTTATCTCTACCTATTTTTATATCATATCATAATTTATCTAAACTTTTTTTTTTTTAAGAAAAAAAAAACTATAGCTAAGTATAATAATTATTGTACCTCATATTAATGTCATAGGTCATTTTATGATAAAATGTCAACTTCGTTTAGAAAATTTCACATATATTTGCCTAAATGAAATGGGAGCTAAATTGTAAGCTTAACTTAAAGTATTTGATATTATCATATCAATAGCCACATGAAGAGGTATATACGTATACACATGTTAATGTTGGTGAAATTTGTTTGTCTGTGATTAGTGGAAATAATCTTAAATACATGTTAGTTAATTAGCTCATGTTATGAGGTTTTTAAAGAGTGATTCTAAGAAAAGAGCTTGAAAATTGTGCATTTTGCAACATTTGTGACTCCCATGGTATCAACATGCATGATTGTCCAAAATGATAATTGTATCATTGCCTCTTTGGTAACGATTAGTTTTTGTTTTGTTTTTTTTATATGTGTACTAAAGCCATCTAGGTCTAATGTGTACAATGACGAGTTATAGTCTCTACCCTTGACTATCAGTTCCAATGTGATTTATGTCCTTGCTGAAAAAACAAATATACAAGTGGAGTACATTATTGTCCATTTAGTAGAAACTAGAAAGTAATAAATGTTGACGATAATGAAAATATGTGTAAATGTATAAGGAAATCTACATTCCAGTGCAAGGTAATTGAACTTTATCTCAAACTTGTGTTTTACTTTATAAATTCCATCAACAAAAGTGGTAATAGATGTTGATACAAATATATAATGAAAAATATATTTTGAGCGGCACGCACTAACATAACATTACCATGGACGTATATTGTTATCAAACTTTCTTCAGAAATTAGTTATAATTTTTTTTTCTTTAATACTCCTTCCGTTTCATATTAATTTACTCACTTCACTTTGGGGGATAACCAAGTAGAAAGTACACAACTATGAGAGAGAAACTGAAAAGGTGGAGAGAGAGACGAAAAAGTGAGAGAGAGAAACAAAAGAGTGGGTTAAAATATTAAAAAGTGAATGACATGGGTGGAAAAGATGAGAAAGTAGATGTGATATGTGACCAAATATAGAAAAAGCAACAGTGTGTAGATTAAAAAGAAACGCACTAAAAAGAAAAGTGTGTAGATTAAAAAGAAACGGAGGGAATATCGTTTAATATAGCATATAAAATAGACACTTTATAAAGTATTTATCATATATATGTCATAAAAGTAATTATTATGCTATCCTTATTTTTTTGTTCACTTCTGTTAGATAATGTAAATTAAATATTTGTTAATATTTATTTACTTACTTAGTTGTTAGTCAAAGATAGTATTGTTAAGTATCTTTGATTCCTAACAACTAAGTAAGTAAATAAATATTAAAATATTTAATTTACATTATCTAACAACTTCTTTAACTATCTCAAAAAGTTATTACCCTGACAGACATATTACTCTAGGTTTTCTAGTTTACTACTACTATATGATTATGCAATTATTCTTAGTGAGCTTTGGGTGCCAAGGAGCAAACAAATGACTTTTCCATATAAGGCACTTGTTATACTTTCGGATATTTTTCTAATTATATTAAGGATTATACTTTCATTGTTGTTATATTTACTATATATAATCAATAAAAAGAATAGCCAAGTATCCAATGTTAATAGAAGTACTAGTTTAGGGATTTATAACTATCTCGTGTGATATGGGTCAATCAATGTTATCAATGTATAAGCATTTCACATATTTGCGTTAAGTTAAATTTATTCATAGAACAAGTACCAGTGAATTTAATAGAAGTATTAATTTAGGGGATTTATGACTATTTCGTGTGACATAAGTCAATCAATGTTATTAATGTTTAGTTATTCCTTAATTTCTTCTTTTACTTTTAGCTTCTAATTATTTCTTAGGAACACTTATATCATTTTCCAAAGAAAATGTTGCGTACTTACATAACATTCTTAAAGGAGTATCAAGGATGTCTTGACCTAATGCTTAAGATTGAGTGTTGTGAACATTAGGTTACAGGTTCGAATCCCCCCTCTCTTTCTTTGTACTCCCTCCGTCTTTTTTTATTTGCTACATTTTGCCATTTAGGGGTGTTTCAATTTATTTGCTACATTTGCAAATATTTCCATATATAGTACATAGGTCCTACACTTTATTTACAAATTTGCCATCACTCCCTTCTTGATTTTGTAAATGTTTCCATATATAATACATAGGTCCCACAATTTACCTATTTGTTTTTTTGTTAATTCCATTTATGTCAATGGTCCCCACTCCCTCCTTGGTCTTTGTGAAAAAGTGCTTGTAGCAAATAAAAAAAGACGGAGGGAGTACTTTGTAAAGGAGTGGCTCTGTTAACATATTCCTACTAGAATTAAGGGAATTAATATTATTTGATAGTAATAGTATTATTAAGGGACAAGCATGTTTATTTAATATCATAACCGTTTGATTCTGTCACCACACAAAGAAACCCCAGCCCTTAAATCCGAGTATTGATTAATTAATGAATGTCATCAGTTTTATTAACATTAATTATATGCTCTTGTTTCTCCTTTATCAATGACAACAAACTTCCAAGAAATAATGACAAGAGAAAAGCCAATGTTTTTCATCAACCGTTATACAACAATCATGCTTTTCTTCTCAGACGACATCAAATAAAAATCAAGATATGACAAATATTCAAGTGGGCAATGATACAGTTGTCCTGTATACATTTTCATGACCTTTCTCTCTCTCTTAGATTCTCACGCCCCATTAAGAGGACAGACAAACCTAACACAAACTCACTGCATTCTACAGTACATATATAATAATATCATTTTACATTTATTAATGTGCATTGCATATAAATGTGTTAATATAGTATTAGCATTATATCGTTACACCAAAAATGAAATATTTAGCAATACTACATCATAGAAAAGGATGTTGTTTTCTGATCGATCACTTTTCTCAGGTATCCAAGCGACGCTGATAAGCATCTGTTAGCTCGTCAGACTGGTTTATCAAGAAATCAGGTACGTACCACTGTACCAGTACCACCTTTCTTTCTCTCTCTATCTTTAGCTTTTATGCATTTACTACGTACATTACACATATAATATATGTTCACTTCGTCTCATATTATGATGCTCACTTCGAGTAGTATAGAGTATATAGTATAGAGCAGCAGGTGATAACATAGTGATATTGACACCACCTCCGGTTGTAGAAATCTGGGATCGAGTCTTACCCCTTACAAGAAGGGATTCTCAATTCCCCCTCTTTGCAAGGAAATTCATCTTACTTTAAAAAAAATACATACTATATAGTATGTAGTATAGGTAAGGTTAACACAATTATTCTCAACACTTGTACAAATAAATTATAAAAGGGAGAAAAAGAAGCCGAGTAATTAAATTCCGAGTATAGGAAAGAAAATTTCATATATACGAGGGAGGTAAAAATGTTAGTAAGAGCACCTATAATGGCAAGCTACAACTACTTGTAGCTTTGTGTGCCACATCAGATTTCCAAACTACAATATTCCTAAGCTACAACCTTTTCCATTGAAAAACTACAACCACTTGTAGTTTTTCTAGGTCCCACATGTTATCACCATACAACAATTTTTAATGTGAAAGAGTAAAGTGAAAGTGGGGCCCAAAAAAAATTGACAAAGCAAGTAGCTTTGTGGAGCTACTTGGCTTCACAAAGCAACAAGCTTGTTTTCTCTCCAACAATAGAGCTAGTAGCTCTAACTTTTGGAAAATTGCAAGCTAGGACCTAAGAGCAACCATTGGAGTTGCTCTAATAAGACTACTCTATAAGAGTGCATGGGAGATTAACCTATATAGATTTTAGTAGACTGTAAAAAATTTAGTACCTTTGTTTTTTAACTGATCAATGTCATCAAACTGTGATTGTGAACCGCCTAAAAAGTTAATCCATGATAGTAAATTAGTAATAGAATATTAGAATTGAAGTCGGTTTACTTTTTTGACTTAAATTTCAGTGATTAGGGTACACACACTATCTAGCTAGGATTGTATGATAATGAAAGCAGATGTAAGTACGGAAAAAGAGGGTATCGAAGAAAGTTTACAGCAGAGAGCTTTCAGTAGTCTCTTTGTCTTTCTCAGTGTGTCTTATTATTATATCTTACTGCTATATTATCATACTTCTAATATAGAAGTATGATAATAATGCTGACCACATATGATAAAGTAACAGCACAAATGTACTGTAATAGTATAATTGCTGTAGAAAACAGTAAAAATTTGTTAATTAGAACAAAGTACTATCAATTGGGAATCTGCCCAGCCGGCTGTTTGTTTGTAGAAATAGAGAGGTAGGATAGGAGTAACAAATCCAAACTTAGGTTTATTATCCTTTGTTTCTGTGTGAGGATAATGATATTCCCTTGATATGGATTATGGAGATAGGAATAAAAACCCATGTAACAGTTAAAGAAATGAGACAGTTTGCAAGCTACTGACTACTGAGGAGTCTCATTTAAGATTTCTCTCGCTCAAAGCTCGATGAAACTTGGTCAAAACTTGAGTAAAGTGAGCTTGAATCGAGATGTAAGCGGCTAGAGTCAAATTACCCCAACACTGCTCAACTCCAAACGATACTACTCTAGCTAAATTATGGACAACAGTAATTCTATCTTATTTATATACGTATTAGGAGGTTCATATAAGGGGAAGGTATAGTTAAGGAGAAAGGGCGAATAAATATTTTTTGTAATGAAAAAACAAGGGTAGGATCAATTTCCAGTAAATTTGCTAGCTTATATTTTCAACTTGTTAGTTGTTGCCAATACCCAACAAACAGGATATGCGTTATAGAATCCTTATTCTCCTATCAACTCTCTATCCTTATGCACTTTTAAATTTTCATAATTTTCATTCCACATGGCCTAATATGAACACGCTTTAACAATAAAATAGTCTATATACATGTGTCATCATCTTCGTCGCAATTGTTTAATTTGGAGGATATCAAAAATTTATTGTAAATACATAATGTTGTGCTATAGTCTTATAGAACTACTATCCTAGGGAATCTTTAAGGAAGAACAACAGGCATACAACTATCAAATGAGTCGAATGTATTGATTATACTAAATAAATATAATCGTAAATTAGCTAATTCTTTTATCAACATATACTTTGTGAAGGTTAATACACTAAAATGTATGAATTTTTTTTTAAAAAAAAATGTTTAGAAATGTCGAAAGACTCTATTCATTTGAATTGAATTGAATTGAACTGAGCCAAATATTTGTTACACTAATAGTTCTTAACCAACCAACTATTCCACAAACTTAAGATGTAGCTTAGAAGTTGTATGTTGGTTAAAGCTCCCTAACCCACTTGAGAAGTCTAGGATTCGGCCAAATTTTATTAATTGACTCTTTCCAAACGGTGTAATCCGTTAATTTCATGATAGAGGTGGTATAAGATTATAAATTATTCAATTAAGAATACTTTAAAAATCAAGAAACATATAATTTAACTGAACTTATCAAATTGCCTTGATGTATTCTCCATTAAATAATGAAATGGTGATAAGAGCAAATAAAATTGTTGGATTATAAAACTCTCAAAAAAAAAAATTCATATAACAATTGTTACTTTTTCTACTACTTCCCTAATAGGTCATTGTCTTCAACAATCCGAAATCGAATAAGACAATCTATAAAAAGAATATATAAAAAAATGTTTTTAACAAAAAAAACGGTGTCACGTGACACTCTACTCAAACTTATAATATTGTAATACACATGTTTATGATCTCATTAAAAAAATATTAACAATGTGTAACTACTAAGAATCAAATACATGACTTTCGAAATGAAATTTGAGAGTTTAACCACCAATACACTATGATTCCAATGTTTAATGTTTCATAAAAAAACATAATAAAGTCTCATAATTATATGTAAGTAAGAATACCTAGACAAAGCCTTATGATCTCTAACACTTTTATTAGGGTAATACCATTCTCTTACCCAAACTCTATTGACATTATTATTTTTATCCTCAAATCCTTGGAAGTTTTTTCTAAAATAATTTATCATGGCATAACGTCCATTTTTCAATTTTTCACTAAAAAGAAAATTACTGAAAGCTAATAAAATCAATTATAAAACTTATGAATAATATATTTGATAATTGTAACTGCTTGTGGCATCGTCTGGGCCAAAAATACTGATTTTGTTTTTAAAGATTAAATGAGTAGTACATTCAACGTGGTTCATAAAATGGCTAATCACATGACTACATGAGAAGGATATTGAAGAAGAGGGTGTAGCCTTGTAGAAATAGCAATTTATGCACGCGATGCGTGCCTCACTTTTTTAAAACATAATTTATATATTTTTTGGGCATAAATAAAGGTAAAATTTGAACATTAGACATGTTTTTGGGCTAACTAATTTTGTTGATTAAATTTATATCACTTAATCAAACCTGTCTTTTATTATTCAGTTTATTTATACTTTCTTTAATGTTTTTAAACTTAAAACTGATGAGCGATAAAAGAATATTATGCAGATTTATTAAGGATTTCTTATATTTTTATCAACAAAGTATTTTACTTTAATTAAATTATTTCACTTTGTTAATTGATTGTATTTTTCTCTTTGATTTACTACTTGACTGTGTATTTATTGAGAAAATATGTGATTCATATAATTTTCTTTGTTAATCTTTTGATGCTATATTTGAGTTTGATTTTCTTTTCTCTTTTTTTGGTAGAGTGGTTGATTTACTAAGGGGCAATTAAGTAAATTTATTGGGGGACACCATAGCTTCCCCCTTCCCTTATATAATAGAGCTAACGGAAGCGATAAAAGCATATAAAAGATCGAGCTCATAAGTGCAGGGAGTAGATGGGGGTGTGTAAAGAGGCATGTTGCATAGGGTCTCAGAATTATAAGGACCCTAAAATATCTTATTTTCCACCTTTAATAAATTTCCCGAAGATCAATCTTTTCATTTTAAACTTTTCATCTTTAACTAGTTTTTTTTTGTCCGGACGATGCCTCGAGTCAGTTACAACAAACAAATATGTTATTATTTTCTAATTTCATAATTTATTTTGCTACTTTTCGTATTTTCCGTCCATTAAATAATTGAAAAATTCATGTCATGACGTGGTAAGTAAAAAAAAAATGAAAGGTTTGATTTGAAAATAATATCTTAAAAGGAATTATGGTAAGAGAATATGACATCAATATTCTCTTGTAAGTTATGTAATAAGAGTGTTAGAGATGTATATACTAGTTTAAGTCTTTTTAGTTAATTATAATTATTACAAGACTTCATCATAAATTATTTGAAATGTTAGACAACAAAATCATAGTGTATTGATGGTTAAGCTCTTACTTTTCATTTCAAAGGTCACGTGTTGGATAACTTACACAGTTACACTTACACATTTTTAAAAAAAATGAGTACACATAGACAAAAAACATTTGCATTAGAAATTTGAGGAGCGCATCACGTGGCACAAGGCTTTCTTTCGCACACCTTTTAATATATTTGTATAGATATCTCAATCTTCCATTTTTATTTTTTTATAATTTGAGGGCCTAATTTTCATGTTAAAATAGAAGCTCGAAATTTTCAGAAAGCTCCTATATATAAGTGTTCGGAAATTGTGAAAACATGTAATCTTAAATGTTACATATTATCATCCCTTCTTCAATAAAGTACTGGATTCCAAGATTTTAAGATCTTATCTCAAACCCAAAGTTGCATAATATTTGAATACAGCTTTTTTCAACTAGCTAAGAATTAAGATAGAGAATCGAAAGAGCAAATTCGTTAAAAGCATATTCTTGGAACATTGCATGTATGTGCGTGACAAGCACCCTTATACATGCTGTGTCATTGCCCATTATTGGTCATTGCCTTGCCTCTTATTTTATAAATAATGCTGATTTCTTCTTCTCTTACAATTACTTTGGGTGGGAAGTGATTAGCTGGGAAACTACTAGTTTAGTTAGGTATTCACCCCCCCGAACACCTCACTTCCAATTTTAGCACTTATGAACCAGAAAGTATGAGACTCTTTATGTTCTTTTTTTCTTTTTATTGTATTTTCACATATTTTTATGTAATTATAGCCATTAATACTTTTACTTTTAAATAACGTAAAGTCGATAATTTAAATATACACATTATAAGAATCTAACAAAATCTCATTTTATAATGTGTTTTTGTTATATGTGTGTAATACTTTGTGGTCATATTCTAGCTCATTAATCAATATATTCCATTCAAGAAGGAAAATTGAAGACTTGATGTAATTTTGTAAAAAAATATATTCTATTAGTATAATTATTTATTACTATCTAACAGACGAATTTTTCGTATGCCATCATAAATCCTCAATATTTATCACTGAAAACTAACATTAAGCTGAAAATTAAAAATCGACCTTTTTGTTCATTTTGCAGATTTTTGCTCATTTTATGTTTTTGCTCATTTTTAAAAACTTTTGTTCATTTTACCAAACTTTCACTCATTTCACGAAGTTTTTGCTCATTTTACAAACTTTGGTTCATTTTATGTTTTTTGCTCATTATATTTTCGCCCATTTTAAGAAACTTTTGCTCATTTTACAAATTTTTGCTCATTTTATGTTTTTTTTGCTAATTATATATATTTTCTCATTTTAAGAAATTTTTACTCATTTTATCGTTTTGCTCATTTTCAGAGACTTTTTACTCATTTTATATTGCAGTTTTCAGCATATATAAGGAGTGGTTTTCACGTCTATTCATATAAATAAAATTAATATGTTTTGAAACTTGAGTTATCAATGTCATCTGTTGATATAGAATATTCCTCTTAGCAAATTATAACCTATATCAATGTGAATCCCAAAACGCAAAGAGCATACACATAAAAGATTTATATACAAAGAATATAATAATATTTTTAAAAGAGAGTGAGTATTATCTGAAACAAAAACAATAACGCCAACGTGCCCAAGGATAATAAATCCTTGTTGAGAGAAAAATTAGAAAATAGATGTATATTTCTTTCAAGTACGAAGATCGGAGGGAAATAATTTTATCCAAAATAAAACATAAAGAAAATAAAACTGCTTGCATGTATATGTAGACATTTGGGTATTACATACTCCTTCCACCCAAATTAATTGTCATTGTTTTTTTGATTGTCCAATATATATGTCATATATTCTTTTTGGCTATTATTTTCTCTACTTTCACTTTTCTAAAAATTTGTGTCCAAATGGTTTGTGAGAATTAATAAAAATAAAATTTTTACAAAGAGGTACAAGGAAAAAGTTAAGAAAAACACCTAATGAATTAAGAAGGATAAATTGATTTAGTGTAGGCTCAGTACCAATAATAAAATCTAGCATTTAGAATAATGGTAGTAGGTTTCTTATTCTTTCATATGATTATCATTAATAAATACTCCCTCCGTCCCATAATATAGTGCCTACTTCATTTTTGGTGGGTCAAAGTTTAAAATCTTTGACCGAACATTCTCATTTGTATGTATAAAAAAACATATTCATGTGGGATCTTATTGGATTCGTCTAAATGTATAGTTTCATAATATCAACTTTTTATATTTTTTATTAATACGAAATTGAAGATATTAAAGGTCAAAGTTACATCTTAAAGATTGTGTAAAAAAGAAACAAGCACTATATTTTGGGACGGAGGGAGACAGGAGTAATAATAAACCTCAATACGTAGGCGGTAGCAACTAGCACCCACCAATTAACATGGCCCGTTTCCGGCTACGTACTACAAAACGCGAGTAATTATGATATTGATACAAGTTAGATTGGAAGGATTCTCAATATGAATATATAAAAGGCAAGTGTAATATTTATTTTGTCCTTAGTAGTCTAATTATTGCCTAGAAAGACAAGAGAAGGCTAGTCCTCTAAATTACAGGTATCCCACAAGTCTTGTAGCCCTACTTGAAGAAGGATACCATGGAAGTTATAGGTGATGCGTCCAATTTATTGTCAGTTGTATGAGAAGCCAATTAAAAGGAAGGACATAAAAAGAAAGAAAGACAGAAATCTGCGCGATTATGACGCTTTTGCTGTTCAGTACGTTCTTATCACAAATGACAGCAGCAGCCAGCGCCCAGCAGTAGTAACATAAAATCATCATAACTCTCTTTCATCCCATTTTTGTTTTTCGTTTCTACCATAAGTTTGGCAGCCAATCTTACAATAAAGTCATTAAAATTCATCCCTAACAATAACAATTAAGGATTACCAAGCTGTATCTCGAGTTGTTGGTAGGAGTTTCACCTTAAGATCGTCGTTCAATTTTTACTATGATACTCCGATGAGTATTTCATCTGTTATATATCAGGTCTCGTTCTTTTAGACTGAGATAAACTGAATTGTAGAGATAATTAAACTGAATTAAAAAAAAGTCCCAAATAATAGGACTTTAATCTTACTTTAAAGAATATGGCCTACAATCTGGAGTGAATTTCGTCTAGCAAAATTTTACTTCTTACAAAGTTACAATACAAGAAAAGTAATCATATAAGTCACAGTAAATCAATGAGTTTCGCCTATGCGCATACAAAAATTTGGCTTCCTTTGCTTTCACTGTAAATGTTTTTTGTTTGGCTGTAAGTTGTGTGTGTTGAGGAAAGGATAACATGCATGCATAGGTCATTAGGTCCTGGAAGAGGGTGGTCCTCTATGCCCTATAGAAAGTAGGGCCTTTTACTATAATTGTATCCACTACTACTATTCACCCTTCACTTTCATTAAATTGAATGCCCTCAAACTACAATTCAGTATGGTCAATTCTCAAATCATCAGTACTGCCAGTGCCACTTATTCAGTGTCTCCTTTTAAATTATTGAACCGCGTATTTAATTCTTCTATGAAATTAATTCTTACAAATCTTAAGTTGGTATACTTCCAATCAACTACCTCTGGTGTATATATATACTTACTCTATTCTTTTTCTATTGCAATAAGTAGGGTTTTAGATTATTCATCCACCATCCTTTTACTATATATTGTGATTTGTGATTATCCATCCACCAAACCTTATTTTGTTAATAGTTTTTAGCCCCGGGTGTGGCCGGGGTGTTAACAAGCTGAACCGAGAACGAGCCTGGGGTTGCTCGGCTTGGCTCGGCTCGTTACACTTTTACTCGAACTCGAACTGAGTCTCGAGCTTTTTTGAGCTTAAATTTTCTAGTTCAATTTATCTTAAAACTCAATTTGAGTTATAAAATTATCTTATATATTTAATAAATAGGTTTAAACTACTTAATTACTTTGAGTTTTCACAAGTGTTATGTATAATTTAAGTATAACTTTTCATTTATTTTGTATAATATGAAAAATAATGTAGCTAAAATGTATTTCGAGCTTGCTCACGAACTTTTTGAATTGAACTTTGTTATGCCCGGCTCTAAAAAAGTTCGAGCCGAGCTCATAATTTGCGAGCCATGCAGGCTCATTAACACCCTTTGTCTCGAGTTATGCTCTAGGCAATTACAATTTCCATGTATACATATTTTATTTTAAAATTATAAGACCCAATATTACTTGATTTAATGGTTAAAACTTTAGTATATATGCTCAATCAAAGTCATGGGATCAAATCTTATATCATGCATTTTCTATTTTTTTTTTTTTTTTGTATATGGAGTACATAAAGCAAACACTATAAGAGATAGTGCCACATGGCACATTTCTTGTTTAGGTATACCTTTTAATAAATTAGTATCGATTAGAGCTCTCAAAAAATGACCTAATATGAGAATCCGACTCGAACCTGTAGTGACCTGTAACTGACTTGCACCTGAAATTTTGGTAAGACAGGTCACCTATAACCTGACCTTTACTCAACCTGATAATAATTGATACATGATCTTGATCCAATAATTTATGATCTGAACCGACACCCGTCCAAAAAAGGCCGATAACTGAAGAGATCCGACCAGACAATGACCTAAACCCGATTCCACACCTAACTTGATTAGGACCTGAAAGCGATTATAACTCGAGGCAACCTATTATTATCCTAACCTGTTGTAACCCGTTACGTGATTTACAAACATGTTGCAACCCGATCAAGGTTTTATTCAAGTTGTTGTTATATGTTGCCCTATTTTATCCGACTTGTCGATTGTTGATAACTCGACTTGTCATTAACTTCATCACATAGTAATAACATATATCGTAAGCTAACACTACTATAAATGGTATATGACTAGATGAACTATTCCAGCATCGATCTTTGATTATATATTAAATAATCATATGAATTTGAAGAAGTGCCACACAAGCTTTATGACCCGTTTCATACTCAAAGCGAGCCAAAACCAAGTATGGCACAACCAATTATAAAACAACCCGATAACTACCGACCTGAACTTGACTCAAACTTGACCTATAACGCTATTGTTAGAACTGTTAAGTATTCAACCCACACATGACTTGAACCTGAAAGCACCCGTTAAACCTGCAATAAACCCGATCCGACACCACATGACCACGAAAGATGACATGTTGTGTATTGATTAACCGCGTTGAACCCGACCAGACCTCAAAGAAGAAACAAACCGAGGCTGACCTGATCGAATTACCGTCGTTCTCGACCTGCACCCGACCTGTTTGATTTATTGACCTGACACGATCTGATCGAACATGACCTGAAACCTAAGATGACCTAACCAGAATCTGCCTCGAGTAACTGAATTGACCGCTCTAGTATAGATTTAATATTGGTTGTAGCTTTTTATGTCCTTGAGCCACAACTTGATTGTTAATATATAGATTGCCCATAGTATATATGAAGGAAGATAATGTATGTAGCTCTTAGGAATACATATAAGAAGTTAAAGATGAAAATATCATGTAATAAATAAATATTAGTTACATTAATTGACATGTAATTATATCCTAAATTAATAAAACTATTGGAAATACTTTTAATGATTTTATGTGTAGCCTTTACCTGATCGGTGCATGTATCAAAATCATGAAAATAGAGTAATAGGCTACATTTGAGTCTCGCGTATACGGCTATAAAGTCAATCTTTGCGCTCAATTTTAGCACATTACTTGTTCTTTTAATGTCTAATGAATGCAACACATGTTTTTTTTTTTTTTTTTTTATTTTGAGAGGATGAATGCAACACATGTTGTTCTGAGTAAATTTGTCACTAGCTTTTTATACTAGGGTTTTGGATATATTTATGGCAAAAAATGGTAGTAATGAATTAGAATGAATTAATTAATGGCAAAAAAATGGTTGTAATGAAGTACTCCATATTGAAACAGGTATCAAACTGGTTCATAAATGCAAGAGTGAGGTTGTGGAAACCCATGATTGAAGAGATGTACCAACAAGAGGCCAAAGAAAGAGAAGAAGAGAGAGAAAGAGAAAGAGAAAGAGAAGGAAACCAAACGAGTAGCAGCACCAGCAACAGCTTTGCAACACAACAGCAACAGCAACAGCAACAACAACAACAACAACAACAACAACAAGCAGCAAGTGCACAGAACCCAATATCTTCTGCTGTTGCTGTTACTGTTGCTGCATCAACCTCTGTGTTATCAGAAGGCAAAAGATCCGCTGATACAATGACACCACCACTCGTGGGCCCACCACCTGACCGTGACACTTCAATCCTTGAATTCAATAGACAACACCACCATCAGCACCACCACCCGCCACCGCCTCACTCAGTCACCGTCCCGCCTAGTGGGTCCCAGGATTTCTTAGATGACACGTGTCACTTTAGCCCTGACAATGTGGGCCCCACCACTATGATAAGGTTTGGAACTACAACTGGTGACGTGTCACTTACTTTAGGGCTCCGTCATGCCGGGAATGCCCCGGAAAAAGGTGCTGCTTTTTCTGTTAGGGACTTTGGGAGCTGCTAATTTTATGTATCTTCATTTTTATACTATTCTTTTTATGTTCTTTTTGTTAACAACAAAAAAATATATGCGGGAAAGACGTACGAATTTGAAAAATAATATGTCTTCCTAGCTTAAAAGAAAAGGAAAAGGGGAAGTGAAAAAGGATATAAACCCTGGTGTGAGGGACGTAGCTAAGTTAGCTAGCTAGCTAGGTTGGTCCATGATTTTTTTTTTTAAAAGAATTGTTGAAAATTGTATAGTAGAAGATCAAGCTATTTTGTTCATTTTGTTTTCCTTATTTGTTATTGGGGGGTGCTAGTTAATTATGTATTGATTTTGCTACTGATCAATAAGCAGAAACATAGTAAGAGAAAGGAGGAAGAGGGCCAAGAAGTGATGAGTAGTATAACAATATATCATGATTTGGCTAGCTACTTATATAATTTATAATTAATGGCATATGATATGAAGTTTTATGTTGTTGACATAAAAAAAGGGCTTTTATATTTATCTTTTATTTAGTTAAAAAATTAACAATCAAGTTATAGGGGCCTAGTTATATATGTTAGAAATTTAGAATGATTCAAATGGGAGCGGTTATATATAAATGAATGATTGGAATGATGGATTGGCAGCCCTAATGTTTGAGAAAATGAGTAGAATAACTGTGTGACATCTAATTAATTATAATTAATGGTCACGTTACATTGTGCACTAGTAGAAAAACGTAGATTTGCGTCTCCTGAATTGCGTCTCCTGAATTGCGTCGTACAACAGGTAAACCGGCACGGAAGTGTAGTGGTGCATCATTTGCGTCGGACACCCATGGGGTCCAATGCAAATCATGCTTATATGCGTTGGATATACCGTGCATTCGACGGCAAAAATTAAAGGCGAATGCGTTCGAGGTTCATGTGCGTCAACTCGAATTAATGTTCGATGCAAATAATTAAAGCCAGTTAGTATAAAATAAACAAAGCATTTGCGTTGAAGGTAATTTATATGCGATGAAAATCATTGTATCCTACTATTTGTGTCGGATCTAATAAACTCATTCAACGCAAACGAGTTTCAGGCCCGCTTATTTTGAAAAGATTTGCTACAGACCTTATAAGCCCATCCGACGCAAATGGTTTCAAGCTCACTTGCCCTTTTTATTTCCAACCCTAACAACACATCTCTTCCTCTTTCTTCCTTCATTCGTCGTCGTCACTCCTCTCTATCTTTTGATAAGAGGATTTTAGTGTGTCGTTAAGGCACTAAGAACCGCTTTCCAAACAATATTTATAAGTCCTAACAAGCAATTACTAAGAGAATAATAAGGGCAAGTCAAGGGTCGATCCACAGGGAAAATGGGATTGATTAAAGTCTATCAAGTCCAGACTACTGATGAGTGAGAATTTAGTCTCACTCATATCAATATTTTGGCAAGATTTACATGATAATTTTGAATCCAAATGCACTTTTTCCTTTAATTTCATCATTTTTCATCCTCTAACGATGCATGGTAGGTAGATGGTATTTCATGGTTGTTTCCCCCTCCCCTTTGACCACTAACTACTGTTTCAATGTGGTTGCAATTGAGGATAGGTGCAAAAGGAAAAAGGAGCGGGCGCTCCTTGTAAAAGAGGAGCGGGCGCTCCTCCAAACCCTTGTACATGGCAGAACAAATTAGAAAAGTTGGCGCGAGGAGGGAGCTACCAAGGAGCTGGAGCTCCTAGCATGAGGAGCAAAGGAGCGGGCGCTCTCAAGGAAACAGGAGCGGGCGCTCCTTTATGCATTGAGGATGGCACACTAGTACAAAATAGACGATTTGCGTCCCCTGATTTGCGTCGCATAGACACGGAAACGACGCACAGTTGGGATTTGCGTCGCACGTGGGAGGAGTGCGACGCACAACATTGCCCATTTGCGTCGCACCTTCTTTACATGCGTTGCAAAAGCCAAATGTGCGTCGGGTATCCTGACTCATTCGACGCAAATCGTCTCTACATTGAAAAAAAATTTCAAACTATCTGCGTCGCACGTCTTTTAAGTGCGTTGCAAAATACCTAATTTGCATCGCACCTATATAATGTGCGACGCACATAAACCACGAGGCCCACTACCTACCTTTTTTATTCCATAAACCCTAGCGCGCCTCATACTCTCTCTCTTCAATTTTCATTCTCAGCGCGCCTCACACTCTCTCTCTTCAATTCTCAGCGCCTCTCTCTTCAATTCTCATTCTCAGAAACTCTCTCTCTTCAATTCTCATTCTCAGAAACTCTCTATCTTCAATTCTCATTCTCAGAAACTCTCTATCTCACTCTCTCTCAAACCCTCAAACATGTCTGTCTCTCTCAAACACTCAAACCCCCTCTCTCTCTCACCCTCAATCCCTCACCGGTTCCTCTCACTCTCTCACCGGTTCTCTCAAACCCTCAAACACGTCTGTCTTCGGCGATAAATAGGTATAATCGCAACAAACAACCTCGTTTTCAAGATCTCCGGCGATAATTTTGTATAAACGCAACGAACAATCTGATTTTTCATTTTCGAGTTAGATCTCCGGCGAAAATTTGGTATAATCGCAACGAAAATTGAAGATCTTCGAGTATAATCTCCTGCGACTTCTTCGTGCATCTCAGGTTTTCATATCTACAATTTCGTTTTTTCATTTTTTTCATTTTTTAGATCTAATCTTCTGTTTTCTTTTTGGCGTTTATTCGTTTTTAATTTTAGATCTTATTTTTAGCGTTAATATTTTAGATCTAATTTTTGGTGTTTATTCGTTTTTGGCGTTAATTTTCTATTTTTTTTTGAGAGGAAATTAATTTTCTAGTTCATGCATATGAAATTTAGATCTAATTTTTAGCATTAATTATTTAGATCTAATTTATTTGTTTTTGGTTTTCATATCTGCGACTTTGTTTTTTTATTTTTTATATCTGATTTTTTTACTTTTATTGGCATTTATCATAGTCTGGGATTTTCTTTTTAATTCTCTGAATTTCTTATTTTCATTTGCAGATCTGTGTAATTTGTTCTTCTCAAAGTCTTCTTCGTCGGAAACCGGCAACGGCTCATCCTTGTTTTAGTTTTATTTTTACATTTGTAATGTAATTTGTTTACATTTAGTTTACAAATTCTTTTACATATTTACAATGTAATTTGTTTTGTATATATTGTATATATATTTTATACATATGTTTGTATCTAATATTTACATATTAATGCAAAAGATGTGTTTGTATATAATATTTACATATCAATGTAAAATTACTGCAATTTTAAATTGGGAATATAGAATACCGTGAGTTTGAGAGAAAAAAATGAATTATTGCGATTTTAAGTTAGTGCAAAATATTGAGTGCAAAATATTATTGCAAAATCTCTGTAATTTGCGTCGCACTTACAGCCACGTGCGACGCAGAATACAGATGCTGACTCCTACTTTTTGGCCTGATTTGCGTCGCACATTGCTTAAGGTGCGACGCAGATGCTTGATTTGCGTCGCACATAGTTCTATGTGCGACGCAAATTACCTTATTATTTGGGGTTGTGGAGAGCCATCTGCGTCGCACCGTATACAGGGTGCGACGCAAATAGCTCAACCATCTGCGTCGCTCAGCATACGACGCAGATCATGTCTGGGTCATCTGCGTCGAGGCCTTTGCCGTCGGACCAATGTGCGACGCAAATAGGCGCCTCACATCCGACGCAAATTGCCTTTTCTGTACTAGTGGCAGAAGAGGGCAGAGACTTTGGAGCTACCAAGGAGCTCCCATTGAGCAAGCACTCCTTGGAGCACTTTTTGCAAGGAGCGGGTGCTCCTTTATATTGAGGAGTGGGCGCTCCTCACCTGCTGGGCAGCCCCTTGTTGGCAGAAACTTTGGAGAGACCCAGGAGCTACCAAAGAGCTCCCGCTCCGTAGCCTCATTTTGTTAGGAGCGGGGGCTCCTATTTTACAAGGAGCGGGCGCTCCTTGTTATTTTTGCGACAATTTTTATTAATCGCTGTTTTAGCCTCGTTTTTTGGGGATATAAATACCTTTTTCACTTAATGACATTAACTTTAATTCCAGTAAATCATTTTTAGAGAGTTTTAGCTTAATCTAGTGAGAGAAAGTAAGTTCTAGAGAGAGAAAGTAATTTCCATGGTTTTGTAGCTTGGATTATGACAAAAATTATGGTTTTTATGCAAGATCTTCTTTCCTTCATGGTTTAAGTAATATCTTCTTCTTCTACTTTTATACTTTATCTTTTTATTTATTTAAGTTTTGTCTAAAATTAGTTTAACCCATGTTTAGATTTTAGTTTTTATCTTAATCTTGATTTAGTTGGTGTGTTGATTGTTTAGTTGTTCATGTTTGTTTCTCTTTCCCTTTATAGTATTATTATGATGACTATGATGATTAGTGAGTAGTTAATTAGTTGGGGGTTGGGGTGAAAACCCAACCATGATTGATTTTGATTTGAATAAGAAGTTAGGGGTTCTTTGGGTTTCTTAATCGATCAATAGCATAACTATTATCTACTTGCATTCTAGAATTAGGATGTTTGTTGATTGATGCTTTAGTCAATTGAGAGAGGAGACTAGAGTTGATGTTTATGTTATTTTCTATTAATTGCTCATGAGAGTGAGAATTGAGTGAGGGTTTGTTGCTTGATCCTTCCCCCTATATTCGCATTTCTTATTTCCTAAATCATGATTGGATGGTGTTTATCCCCTTTCCCAATGTTTTTATCAATCAATTTTTGCCAATCATTTAGCATTTTCTTAAGACCTTAGTTATTACTTAATCTAGTTCTTAGTTTAACAAACCAAACCTTTTGCTAAATCTTCGTCTTAGCTTGCAACAATTAGCAACATTAGTGTTTTCTTGCTATTCCCTGCGGATTCGACCCTTACTTATCACTTTACTTAGTCTAGTGATCTAGTTAGGTTTGTTTGATTAGGAGGCTAGTGACGACCTAGTTTTTCCTTTATCAAAATGGCGCCGTTGCCGGGGATACTCCGGACACCCCCCTTACTATGGGTACCCTCCCGAATACTCCGGCGGTTGGGACCCTCATCCGATGCCTCCTTATGGCAACTATGGCGATCCTCGCCCACGGATGGACTAGACCCACGGTCTAGTCATTGCCCTTTCCCCCTTCCCTCATTGTTTGTTTATGTTTGATGCACTAGGGACTAGTGCAAATGCTAAGTTTGGGGGGTGTATTTATTTGAATTTGAATTAAGGGCTTTGTATGCATGAGGGGTGGTGGTGAATAGTTTGGGGGTAGTCAAGCTTCGAAGGAGTAGCCTTGTTGAGGAAATAGGAAGATTAGTGGTAGTGAGGTGGGTGATCTATGCTACTTGGTTTGTATGAAAGTTGTCCCACCAAGAGACAATGGATTGTTAACAATGATAAGTACATATTTTTATTTTTGTCAAACTAACAATTTATTGTTTCTTGATCCTTCTAATGATGATTCAACAACAATCCTTCATGGTAAGCTTCTCTCACTTCTATCTTGTAAATAGTTTAAATTGCTTTCATAGACTAGTTGCATGAAAAAAAAAAACATTTGCAAAAAACAAAAACAAATCAAAAAAAAAAATCAAAAAAAAAAAAAAAGAAAAAGAAAAAAAAAAGAAAAATTTGGTTCTTGCCCATGAATAAATTTTGAGAATGAGTCATATGGTTCCCTCTCTTTGAATCTAGAGTGCATGAATAGAGGTTTGCTCTAGAAGAATGTGGGCTTGGGTTAAGTCATCTAGGAATTGCTTAATCATGATTGCATTAGAGTTTACTAAATGAAGCTAATGAACGCTCAATTGCTCGTCTAGTCTTGAATTTTGACTAAGTTGCTCATGCTTGGGTATTCTTGCTTCTAACTTGCGGTCCCATGTGTCCTTGAATGCAATCCTTGTGTCCCAAAATAAAACTCTACAAGAAACTTAAGCTTAATTTTTGTTATTTGTAATAAGTGGCACAAAAGCCACAAGTGCTTATAGTCTTCTATGCAAAGTTAATCTCATATTTGTGTAATGAAGTCCCATAATAAGGGAACAAAAGAAAAAGCCAAAAACAGTTAAAAAAGGCGTGAAAAAGAGAAAAAAAAGTGCAAAATGAAAAGCACAAAAAGAATAGAAAAGTTCAATAAAAGAGGTCAATTTGTGGATGCCTCCCACACTTAGTTTCTTTTTCTTAAGTTTTGAGTAGAGTGGAGTCTAAGGCTCAATTGTGTGTTCAAGGAAAGTGGACTAGCATTTGGAATATTTTGCCTTTGAAGAGCCCTTGTCTTTAGAATAGCTAGAAGTGTCTCTAATGAGCTAGTAACAAGTCTAAGAAAGTGTCCTAATTGCAATCTTGTTTAGTCTTTTTCTCCACCCTAACCTTTGAGCACATTTGGAAGGAAATGATCTTAAAAATTTGCTCTTTGTTCTTTGATTGTGGACCATTTTCTCATTACTCGATTTGGGCGAAACCGTAAAAAGTACTTTGGTTTTTGATAGCTCTCTATCATGTATCCCTTGCTCTCTCTTACATGTATCCCTTCTCCAGTTGATTGCTTGAGGACAAGCAATTGACAAGTTTGGGGGAATTTTGATGAGTGAGAATTTAGTCTCACTCATATGAATATTTTGGCAAGATTTACATGATAATTTTGAATCCAAATGCACTTTTTCCTTTAATTTCATCATTTTTTCATCCTCTAACGATGCATGGTAGGTAGATGGAATTTCATGGTTGTTTCCCCCTCCCCTTTGACCACTAACTACTGTTTCAATGTGGTTGCAATTGAGGATAGGTGCAAAAGGAAAAAGGAGCGGGCGCTCCTTGTAAAAGAGGAGGGGGGCTCCTCCAAACCCTTGTACATGGCAAAACAAATCAGAAAAGTTGGTGCGAGGAGGGAGCTACCAAGGAGCTGGAGCTCCTAGCATGAGGAGCAAAGGAGCGGGCGCTCTCAAGGAAACAGGAGCGGGCGCTCCTTTATGCATTGAGGATGGCAGAAGAGGGCAGAGACTTTGGAGCTACCAAGGAGCTCCCATTGAGCAAGCGCTCCTTGGAGCACTTTTTTCAAGGAGCGGGCGCTCCTTTATATTGAGGAGCGGGCGCTCCTCACCTGCTGGGCAGCCCCTTGTTGGCAGAAACATTGGAGCGACCCAGGAGCTACCAAAGAGCTCCCGCTCCGTAGCCTCATTTTGTTAGAAGCGGGCGCTCCTATTTTACAAGGAGCGGGCGCTCCTTGTTATTTTTGCGACAATTTTTATGCTAATCGCTGTTTTTAGCCTCGTTTTTGTGGGGATATAAATACATTTTTCACTTAATGACATTTTAACTTTAATTCCAGTAAATCATTTTTAGAGAGTTCTTAGCTTAATCTAGTGAGAGAAAGTAAAGTTCTAGAGAGAGAAAGTAGATTTCCATGGTTTTGTAGCTTGGATTATGACAAAAATTATGGTTTTTATGCAAGATCTTCCTTTGTCCTTCATGGTTTAAGTAATATCTCTTCTTCTCTCTACTTTTTATACTTTTATCTTTTTATTTATTTAAGTTTTGTCTAAAATTAGTTTAACCCATGTTTAGATTTTAGTTTTTATCTTAATCTTGATTTAGTTGGTGTGTTGATTGTTTAGTTGTTCATGTTTGTTTCTCTTTCCCCTTTTACTAGTATTATTATGATGACTATGATGATTAGTGAGTAGTTAATTAGTTGGGGGTTGTGAAAACCCAACCATGATTGATTTTGATGTTTGAATAAGAAGTTAGGGGTTCTTTGGGTTTCTTAATCGATCAATAGCATAACTATTATCTACTTGCATTCTAGAATTAGTATGTTTGTTGATTGATGCTTTAGTCAAGTTGAGAGAGGAGACTAGAGTTGATGTTTATGTTATTTTCTCATTTAATTGCTCATGAGAGTGAGAATTGAATTAGGGTTTGTTGCTTGATCCTCCCCCCTATATTTCGCATTTCTTATTTCCTAAATCATGATTGGATGGTGTTTATCCCCTTCTCCCAATGTTTTTTATCAATCAATTTCTTGCCCAATCATTTAGCATTTTCTTAAGAGCTTAGTTAATTACTTAATCTAGTTCTTAGTTTGACAAACCAAACCTTTTGCTAAATCTTCGTCTTAGCTTGCAACAATTAGCAACATTAGTGTTGTTCTTGCTATTCCCTGCGGATTCGACCCTTACTTATCACTTTACTTAGTCTAGTGATCTAGTTAGGTTTGTTTGATTAGGAGGCTAGTGACGACCTAGTTTTTCCTTTATCAACTACCTAATTGAAAGGTATTTGGGGGTTTGAAAGATATTTGGTAACAATTAAGACTAACTATCAACTAGAACAAGCAAATATCAAGAGTTTAAATATCAAATAAAAGACACTAGAGTTAAGGTTACTAGTATGAATAAGAACGGATGATGATTGTTAATGCGATTGTGAAGCAACAAAGATGATTATGCAAGGTTTAGTTCTCCTCTAAAATACTCGAGTCATCTCTCGAATGGTCCTCAAGAGTAATCGCTTAATCTATCAACTAAATCCTCTCTCGAATGGTCTTTAGTTAATTGATTAAGAGATTCAATAAGTTTGAAAAACCCCTGGATCCCCTTAATTTCCATCCAATATCTTGGTATAGAAATTAAGTTGATTCTTGGGGATGATAAAAGAGTTCAAAATCCGATTTAAGAACATTTGAAATCAAAATACCAAAGTATAAATGTGATCAATATCTATCCTAAGGTCTCAAAACACCAAGATCAATGCATAAGCTTCTCCATACATCACAATCACATCACACTAGTAGAATAAATGCTATTTGCTGCGGTGATATTGCTGCGGTTTTACCCATACGCAACAATATATCACGTAAAAATAAACATAAAATATAAAATAAAGATATTGCTGCGGTTTCTGCTTAAAACCGCAGCAATATAGTATTAACAGAAAAATTTTTGAAAAAAATTGACTATTTGACAAGACATATTGCTCCGTTTTTTGTCAAGAACCGCAGCAATATACTGAAATATTATTAAAAAATAATATTTTAATATATTGCTGCGGTTCCTTACAAGGAACCGCAGCAATACTATTTTAAAAAAATATAAAACGCGCATCATTTCCCACGCCTCACTCATTAGGGTTATTTCCCACTCCTCACTTCTCAACCTCCTCTCAGCCTCTCAACCTCCTCTCTCTCTCTCAACCTCTCTTCTCTCTCTGTCTCTCAACGTCCCTTCCCTCTCAACTTTCACCGGCAATCTGTCCACCGGACTCCACTCCTCCTGACCCGAGCGACAATTTCACCGGCTTTCTGGCACCGGATGCGTTCTCTCTCAGCCTCGACTGCAACGAAGCCGCGTCGCTTCGAACGGACGTCGCGACAAAGCCGCGTCGCTTCGAACGGAGCCACAATTTCACCGGCGTTCGCGCACCGGACGTGTTCTATCTCAGCCTCGACTGCAGCCTTCGAACGGACGACGCGACGAAGCCGCGTCACTTCGAACGGAGCGACAATTTCACCGGCGTTCTAATTTCAGATATGAATTTCACCGTTGTGTCTTTTTTTCGTTTTTATGGATCTGAATTTCTTTTCTTTTTTCTCCTCCTCTACTGTAATGGAATTCTTAGTGGTGATGTTTTTATTTTTTTATTTTTTATTTTCAGATTTTTGTTTGTAATATATTTTATGCTCTTTTGTTTAATTTTGTAATTTCACCGTTGTTGTGTCTGTTTTTCGTTTTTATGGATCTGAATTTCTTTTCTTTTTTCTCCTCCTCTACTGTAATGGAATTCTTAGTGGTGTTTTTTTTATTTTTTTATTTTTTATTTTCAGATTTTTGTTTGTAATATATTTTCTGCTCTTGTGTTTAATTTTGTAATTATAATTTTATTACAGTGAATTTTTAATATATTTTCTGCCTTTTAGTTTCTTTTTATATTGAGTTTTTATAACATTGTTGTAGCTAATATAACATATTATAATAATGTTTCTATAACCACAAAAATTTAGGCTTTGAAAAATTTAAAAAAAAAAAAAAATTTTTTACCTGCTTGGTGCCTATTGCTGCGGTTTTGGGCCAAAAACCGCAGCAATATTACGTTTTAACCAAATAATAAATAATAATATTGCTGCGGTTTGGCCTAAAAAACCGCAGCAATATTGGTATATATTGCTGCGGTTTAAAACCGCAGCAATATTTTTAATACCTATTGCTGCGCCCTTAATTGCTGCGCGCCCAATACCGCAGCAATAGGGCACTTTTTAACCGCAGCAAATAGCATTTATTCTACTAGTGTCAACATCATATTTAAAACCCTAATTCATACTTTCACCCTAACCCTAGATTATGAAACTACTCACTAATCATGGAGTTAAAGCAATTAAACAATGAATCTATGACTAATCTAAGGCTAAACATGATTAAGTAATGATTAAACTAATGAAAATCGCAATTCATAAACTAAGAGAATGAAGATCTTAAATAATATAAGAACATAAACAAACACCAAAAGAATGAATTAAAAACTGAAACTTTGAATTAAGATGAATGAAAAGTACCTTCAATATCAATGGAATCACAAACTATGATCTCTAATCTCAATTATCAATGAAAACTCAAGTGTTTTCTCTCTAATACAAAACCCTAAAATATTCTCTAAAAACTAGAATGAAAGCGTAAGTCTTCGAAATAAAACAAAAACTCGTTTAATGAAGCCACGAGCTCCATTTTCCGGAAACGACTGGTGCGGGCGCACCAAACAGAGGTGCGGGCGCACCAAACAGAGGTGCGGGCGCACCAAACAGAGGTGCGGGCGCACCTAACCCTTCTGCATCAAACTGGACAATTCAACTTAAAACGAGCATAACTTCTTCGTTTTATATCCAAATCAAGCTTATGACCAGTCGTTGGAAAGATATCGAAACGAGCTTTCACCTCCAACTGGAATTACCTTCATCCGATTTATGGTTTGAAAGTTATGTCCATTTGAAGTTCTCCGTTCAAGATTTCATTGTGCAATGTGCTCCTTTGTGCGAGCGGACATGGGGAATGGTGCAAGCGCACCATTTATCAATGTGTGCTTTTTTCATTGCTACCTTTTCCAACTTTACAAATCGTAGCCATCTTAGTAGTTTCACCTATATCAAGAACATGGCAAAACAAGGTGAAAGCAAATGTACTAGAAATTCGGTCAAAAATGACTAAAAATCTAGCAAAATATCACTATGATCAAGTATGATCAAGTGAATGAAATAGAAGGGGAAAGGGAGAATAAAGAGGGAAGAAAGGGGAGAAAGAGGATCAAAATGAGCTAAAAGGAGTCCATAAAGTACGTTTGAAACACACTTATCATCTTTCTCCCTCTCTCTTTCTCAGACCCTACCAGCACTTCTTCTCCTCTTGCTTCCTTCACTCGTCGCAATTCATCAACATAATATGAAATTTCCATAAGTCATTTTCCCCAAATTGAAAAGATCGAGAATTTACAGCTATTTCCCTAATTCACTGCTATTTTCTAAATTCAAGAACAAGAAGATCGAGAATCAAGAACGGGAAGTTCAAATTTAAGAACGAGAAGAAAGATTCAGAATTGAAGAAGAGAATTCTCAAATTCGAAGATCGAGATTCTAAGAACGAGTGGGATGGGGTTTCATTTCGAGAATTGACGGTGGTGATGACGGTTAGGTTATTTACGAATTTTTCTATTTCATATTTACGAATTTACAGCTATTTTCCCTAATTCACTGCTATTTTCTAAATTCAAGAACAAGAAGATCGAGAATCAAGAACGGGAAGTTCAAATATAAGAACGAGAAGAAAGATTCAGAATTGAAGAAGAGAATTCTCAAATTCGAAGATCGAGATTCTAAGAACGAGTGGGATGGGGTTTCGTTTCGAGAATTGACGGTGGTGATGACGGTTTGGTTATTTACGAATTTTTCTATTTCATATTTAGTTATTGAGAGATTTGTTTTTACGAATTCCAAGTATTTTTTAAAAATTTAATTGTTGTTTTTCGAAGATCGAGAATCTAAAAATTCGTCCATTTTTTATGTTGTTTTTGGATTGCAGATCGGAATTATATTTATTTTTGTATTATATTTGTTCTCTTTGATGTTTCATCCCCGATTTCTACGAATTTTGTACTATTTCATTTTGAATCTCGTTATATCGATAAGTATTCCTAATTTCCTATGCTCAATAGTTGAATCTCGTTATTTCAAATTTAATCCACTAGATTTTGTATATCTGAATTTTATTTTTTTAATGTTGTTTATTATGGGTCTAATATGGTTCATAACATTAATTTGTTTTAATAAAAAAGAGCAATTTGTGTCGGATGAAGGGCCAACATGCGACGCTAATGGCTCCGTATATGTGTCGCACATGCCTTAGAATCCGATGCACATAGGCCATGTTGTGTGCTACTGGTGCCGGGTTCAAAGACTCATAAGCGTCGAACATATCTTATCGTCTAACACAAATACCTATATATCTATGCGGTGTCCTACTCTGACACATATCAACTCTCCCAAATTTGTATCGAGGCATGTAGCGTCAAACACATGTCCGACGCAAATGAGGGTATGGGATCCGATGCAAATCGTTGATTCTGTACTAGTGGTGGAGTCCATGTGTAACATCAATTGCGCTACTAGATTTTTAACTAACTTTCTAATTTCATAGTTCTTACGTTTACAAATTAAGATATTAATTAGTAATATATATTAGTGATAAATTGGCAATATTATTTATTGTATTATGAAACGATTATGCATTATATATGGAGTACCTTTAGGAAATACTATTAAAAAAACATATTATGTTTAGGAAACTATGTGGTTGTTTGGTATGCAAGAGATTATGTAGGCAATAGAAATTTCCATGATTTTCTAATTTGGGTAGTTGTTTGGTTGATATGAAGTGGGGAAAATGGGGGCAATGCAAATTTCTTAGAAAATTGAAAGTCCCATGAAATGTGGGAATTTATTCATCTAGCCACCCTGGTCCTTCGAAATTCCCACATCAATATTGATGTCAACCAAGCATATTAAGACCATCCATTTACTAGGAACTATATAAGGGAAATAATTTTCTAGGAAATGAAACCTTCCACAGGGATTAAATTATCATATATACCAAACAACCATTATATTTGTTAGGGATTATAGTTGATCTTGTTTACAAGTTGGAGGAAAAAAACAAAAGAGAGTGTCAATTACCCAAATTTTAGATTCACTGACTTTTAATCTAGAGAGATAAAGTAATTCCCTCTTCCCTTCTCCTCCCTCCCCCTCCACCGTTTCCATCTACACAAGAAAATGGCCAAAATAAGCCCCCCCCCCCGACCCATCCCCCTCTTTTTCCTAATTCATTTGTGGTTGTAGGTACCCAGCTAGTGCTCAACGGCAATGAAGAGCGTGGTCGGCAAACTGTGCAAATCCCTCAAAAGTCCCTCAAAGATTCCATGGGGAAAATCCAAGCTAGTTTGGCCCGATTCCGGCTGCTGTCCTCCCCCTCCCCTTCATTCAACCCCGTTTACTAAGTCTTCGTCCCTCAACCAGAAGAATCTTATAGGAAGTTGTGCTCTCCTTGGCCCAAATCCATAATATGAAAGCCATGTGCAGGGGTCTTTTCTACAAACGACTATGGAAAGTTCTTGCAAAAAATTATGAAAATTATCCCCATGCACTACTTCATCCCTTGGAAAGGGGTTCTTCATCACAAAACTGCCTTATGAAATGGAGGTGGAAAGAATATTATCCTCAAGTCCTTGGTTCCTCAATGGAACTTTCACTTCCATACAAAAATGGTCCCCTGGTTTCCAAATTTCTTCAGCAAAAATGTCTTTAATCCCAATTTGGATTGAACTACCTGAAACTTCGCTAGAATTCCTGAATGAGCATATCCTAAGAAAGATAGGGGACTCTCTAGGGTCCTTCATCAAGGCTGGCATGAAATCCATATAGGAGAACAAAGATCGTTTCGAAAGAGTCCTTTTGTTGGTTGATACTTCCTCTGGGAAGGAGTTTGTGCGGTTAGGAAGTGTTAAGCAACAATTGGCCTGGTCTACCATGACTGGCCGGTAGTTTGCAAGATTTGTCTGGGTATTAACCGACATGATCGCCACTACAAAATTAGAGCATTATAGAAACAAATTATGGCAACAAAATTTTGAATTGTTGATAGATAGCAACATATATTATTCTTTTGTTACCTATTATAAAGTGACATTTTTTACTCTAATTTTTCGACAAATAAAAGCAACATATTTTTGATTTGTTGCTATTAGAAACTAGTTGTTTTACTATTTGTTGCTAGATAGCATCGTATTTTCAATTTGTTGTCATATAACAACAAACTACGACAACAAATATTTGGTTTGTTGTCATTAGAAACAATTAATTTTACTATTTGTTGTTAGATGGCATCATATTTGCGATTTGTTGTCATTTAGCAACAAATTACGACAACCAAATGTGGCTCTATTGACATTAGGAACAACTAATTTTACTAATTGTTACTGGATGACATCATCTTTCCAATTTGTTGCGATTTAGCAACAAATTGGATAATGTTTGAGTAACCCTTAGGGTTGCCAACCCTCTTAGACACATAAGAATAAAATATTAAGGGAAATTTCCTCAGGTACCCCTGAGGTTTGACGTAATTCTCAAATTACCCCTCACATTTGGGAAATTTCCCAGATACCCCCGAACTTTGACTTTGTGCTCAAAATGCCCTTACTATTGACGGAACTCCAACGCCGTTAGGGTTTCTTACTCTTTTTCCTCTCTATCTTCATCTTCTTCATCTCTTCTCCCACAATCCCCCTTAATGGCACATTAAACCTTCAATTTTCTCCTCCCTTCCACCTACATGCCTTTATCTCTCCTCCCATCTTCATCTTCTTCATCTCTCTTCATGCTCATGTCTCCCATCAATCCTTTTTCAATCCCTCTTAGACCCCTCTTCTCTATCTTCTTCATCTCTCTCTCTCCTAAACTTCACATCCCCTTCAACTTCATTCCTTGTTCTTCTCAGAATAACATTCAAGCACAAACCCAGAAAACCCAACCCCCAACATCGAGAAGAAGAAAATAAAACTTAGGCCGATTTTCTATGACTACATCCATGAAAATGGTGTATAAAACCCATTTCTAAAATCCAGAAATTCTCATGGCAGCTTCAATAATAAGAACAACAACAATATCCATCATTAATTTGGGGAAAATTAACAAGGAGAGAGAATTAACTTCACCATCATAAAAAAAATGGGGGAAATTCACAAGATGAAGATGGGAAGGAGAGATAGAGGCGTGTAGGTGGAAGAAGATGGAGAAAATTGAAAGTTTAAGGTGTCATTAATGGAGGATTGTGGGAGAAAAGATGAAGAAGATGAAGATGGAGAGGAAAAGAGTAAGAAACCCTAACGGCGTCAGGGTTCCGTCAATAGTAAGGGTATTTTGAGCACAAAGTCAAAGTTTGGGGGTATCTGGGAAATTTCCCAAATGTGAGGGGTAATTTGAGAATTACGTCAAACTTCAGGGGTACATGAGGAAATTTCCCAAATATTAATATGTATGTAATAAATGAGGAAGAGATATAAAAATAATGTTTTAATGTATTCCTAACTAATAAAAATTCAATAATAAGAGGGCTGGCAACCCTTAGGGCCACTCAATCAATGTCCCAACAAATTACGACAACCAATATTTCATTCGTTGATCACATTAGAAACAATTAATTTTGTGATTTGTTGATATATGACATCATATTTCATTATTTTGCTATTTAGAAACAAATATGGAAATAGATATTTGATTTGTTATCGTTGAAACAATATATTTTATTATTTGTTGCTGAAATAACATCAGTTTTTCCTTAAAATGTGTCCCACATCGAAGAAATATTAGCCAAACTACCACTTTATATGTCAAGAAGTTTCATACACTATTACCAATTTCTATTAGTATCAGTATGCACATATCATTCAAAATTGTAAGTGGACTGACTCTCCTTCTCTTTATTGATTTGCATAAATGTATTTATCAAATTATCAAACAATTAACAAAAAATATAAGGTTAACATATGTTGTATGAAGAGTGCATTAGTCAAAGTGTAACTCTATAACAATTAAAAGTTTGTTTCTATTTTTAGCAACCTATATCAATAATTTGTTACTAGTGTCTAGCAACAAAACATTAATAATATGTTGCGATATTAGCAACAATCATTTATAACTCGTTACTAGAGTTGGCGACAAATGCGCCAAATAAAGAAACTAACATGGCAACAATATTTCAATGGTTGCTATATGGCAACGAAAATGTTTCAGATTTTGTAGCTAAAATCATATGGAAACAAGCCTTTTAGCAACAACTATTTTTTGTTTCCAATTTGTTGCTAACTCGAGTTAGCAACAAATTTATCATGAATAGCAACAATTTTTTACTGTTGCTAAATTGATTTATTTTTGTAGTGATCATAAACTGTGTCTGAGGGACAATACTTTGCGTACCACAAAGCCACTGAAACCAATGGGTAAAACATTGGACCCAAGCCGAAAAAACCTTAAAAAATTGTTACCATAAATTCAAAAGGCCAAAAAGTTACAAATTGGACAGTACTCCAAAAAACAAATAAAAAATCTCAACCAACAAGGGTAACGCTGGAAATCTCGGAAGGAGGAAGAAAAAAAAACTCCTTTCACGTGGGTTTAAAAAATAATTTCTTAATGTTAGCAGATACTGAAGACTCTAGCTGCATGGGAAAAGAAATTAGGTCGTCGCCCTATCACATCTCCTATAACTCTGACCCAAATCCCTCATCCAAGATTTCTAACAAAGCTTTTCCAGGTTTACAGAATACTAAAGAGTAACCATAACCCTTTCCCCCTCAAAAAAACCTCTCACCCCAACCTAATTTCAACTTCTCTCTTTCAAATATTCCCCTCTCCTTCCAAAACAAACTGAACCTTCCTATAAATCGTCGTCAATAGGAAAACAACCATGGCCTTACCTTTTCCATCAAAAGAGAAGGATCTTCCTCGTTATCTAGCCGACTCAACCTTCAACAGGGGCTTCATAATGCCTCCTGTACCCACCCGAAACCAATTCATGTTATACTCTCATCAGCAACTACCATAACCACAAGAACAAAAATTTGTATGACAATCCCGGAAGTCTGGCTTAACAAGTTCAGCTTCTTTAACCCAGATATGATAGGTGAGTGGTGCTGAGTCAGTCATTGGCTATTGAGGGACATCCTCTTGAAATCCCACCTAGTTCCCGAATAATTTGCCAATGATCTGGCCGGAAGATCCGATGAGCCTAATCCCTACCCACGTCCCGAGCTTTTCGGATGTGGGAGGATTCTGAAAAGTGATCGAAGTCCTCCCCCAATGGTGGACCAACAACCTATTGAAGGATTTCACATTCAACTTGGTGCCATGTATGACTATTAGAGTTCTTGTGCGACCCCTCACCCGTTCTTCCACGGGAAAGAAAGGCATTATCAATTACAAACAACTGGCTTATGGTGCAAGCCCAAAGCGCCAACCGACAATGTCAAGTGAATACGTCTCACAAACCATGCAACCAAATGACCTTTAAGTGTGCATGGGGCTATTCGAAAACCGAGGGAAGAATGTTGGGGTAATAATCAAGATCAATTCGAAACTAATTTACAGCAGCCTCGCTCAAAGAATGGTGTCTCTCTCGAACCATACGCCACAAGCGGTGACGGAAGAGATCCTGTCAATGCCACCCTACCAAAAATGTCCATTCTATTGTGGAACGCTAGAGGCGTGGCGAGATCATGTTTTCGCCGTAGTATCAACCAACTCATTCGGGACCACGACCCAATGATGGTCATTTTGACGGAAACTAAAGTCGGTCGGAAGAACATTGATGGAATTGTTGAAAGCTTGCTGTTCAACCCTTTTGAAACCATTGATCTAGTAAGGTATTCGGGTGGAATCCTTATTCTTTGGATAAGGGTCTCCACTCCTTTAGAACAATCTCTAACGAGTCCCGTGCAGTCCACCGCGTTATTCAGGTTAGTAACGAGCCCCCTTTTATTATTTCCGTAATATATGCAAACACAAAACATATTGATAGAGTAGCAATGTGGAGAAACCTCAAATCATTCGCAAATTCAGTCCAATTATCGTGGTTAGTCCTCGGTGATTTTAACGAGATTACTTATGCCCATGAGAAAATTGGGGGTAATAAGCCAAAGGAATATAAAATGAGGCTTTATAGAAAGAAAATGGAGAAATGTAACTTAAAAGACTTAGATTTTATTGAGAATAAATTTACCTGGTTTAATAAAAGGAAATCAAAATCCATTTTTTAACGGCTGGATAGATGTTGGGCTTCTCCTAGTGGGATCTTAGATTACCCAATAACAACTTACCTAGACTTACTTATGACCACAATCCTATTCTTCTTACCCTAAAACCAGTAAACCATGCCCAAAAATCTCGGCATTTTAAGTTCGAACCTTTTTGGATTTCTGAGCCAGGGTTTGACCTATGGGTGAACATAAAATGGACTGAAAGAAATCAAGCTTTTTCCCCCAAACTTTATAACCTTAGTAAAGATATCCAAGAGTGGGTGGATTTAAATTGCAATATCACAAAGAAAAAAACGAAAGTTGATAGCCCGTTTGAGTGGAGTCCAGACCGCGCTTCAATATGACCCCCAAAATCCATTCCTTTTTGACCTGGAAGCCTAGTTAAACAATTACCCCACCTTAGTTATGGACTAGGAAGAGTGCTTCTGGCATACTCGAGCTCGAACAAATTGGATTCTTGAAGGGGATAGGACCACCCACTTCTTTCACTTGTCTACTGTCCTTAAGTGGAAAACTAATAGAATTAATATGATAAAAGACATTGTTGGTCATAATCTGGTATCATAATCTGACATAGAGGGGACCTTCCTCGATTATTATAAAGATCTCTTTAACTTGAATGATCATGATATGCCTCAAAACATAACCTCTTTACAATTAATTAACAGTGGCAAAATTCCCTCCATAGATGAAACCAAGGATGCCATCTTCTCAATTGATAGCACCAAAGCTCCAGGGAAAGACGACTTTCAAGCAAAGAATTTTCAACATTTTTGGGATCTTGTTAAAGAGGACTATTATACTTTTTAAAAAACCATGACTTTCACCCAGACCTTAACAAGACCCTAATTACCTTAATCCCCGAAACCGAAAATCCTTTAAAAGTCCAAAATTTTAGGCCTATTAGTTTGGTGAATACTACTTATAAAATTATAACAAAAATCCTTGTCCAGCGCATAAGACCTCATATGCATGATATTATATCCCCGAATCAAAATAGTTTTATACCGGGTAGGGGTTCGGAAGTTAATGTGATCATTGCTTCTGAAATTTTACATTCCATGAAGAAAAAGAGGGGGGAAATGGTCTTTTGGCCCTTAAGCTGGATTTAGAAAAGGCCTATAATATAATTGAATGGCCTTTCATAAAACACTGCCTTAAAATGTATAATTTCACAAATAATACAATTAACCTCGTCATGAATTGTATGACTACTACCTCCATATCCGCCAAGGGGACCCCTATCCCCTTATCATTTCATCATTTGCCTTGAATATCTTTCAAGAAAAATCAATGAAGCATGCTCTTCTAAAGCGTGGAAGCCGTTTAAGGTGAGAGGTGGGGCAGTACAAACTCATGTAGTCAACCCAAAACTCTCTCTATAATTATGAAAATTACAGAAATACTATCCTTAAAAGAACGCTTCTTAATCAAGCAGATAGAGGATACGATTTTTCCTAGCTAATTCACTTGGCAATGTCTGTAACACTGTTCTATGCTCTGTGACAGTGATTTCGCGGTTTTATCTTGTAAAGCTCTGATTAATAGAATGGAAGATCGCGTCTTTTGTATAATAAGAGATGTGTTTTTATAGCGTAAAACTGTTACGGTCAATAGTTAGATCGCAACATATTAATTACATATAATGAGATCAATTTGGTTAAAATTAATCTTGCAAAAATTTGAATTTTCAAAGGTACAACACTGTAACATACACTGTGTTTCAACTGAAAGATTTCGAGATTGAGTTAAAACACACTGCATAAGCGGATAATAAATCGCAATGGGGACACAAAAGAGTTTTAACGTGGTTTAATCTCTACTTCAAGATCTACGTCCACAAAATCCACTAATAGCGAATTCCCCTAATACCTCACTCAAGGTATAAGTCCCCACTACTAACTCTAGTAGTGATCCCCAACACTTAACTATAAGTGTTGCTACGTTGAATCAAATACAAACTCATGTACCCAACCCAACACTCTCTATAATTATGAAAATTACAGAAATATTATCATCAAAAGAACGCTTCTTAATCAAGCTGGTACATGATAGGATTTTTCCTAAGTAATTCACTTGGCAATGTCGATAACACTGTAATATGCTATGTGATGCTGATTCTGCGGTTTTATCTTGTAAAGCTCTGATTCATATAATGGAAAACCGTGTCTTTTGTCTAATAAGAGACGTGTTTTATAGCGTAAAACTTTTATGGTCAAAACTTCATTGTTTAGAGATATATTCAAATCAATTAAGATTGAATTGTATCTCCTAATAGTAGGAATAATCTTTATCAAATACTATATCATCCTTTTAAAATCTATCCTTTCAAAAGGATAAGATATTTACTTAGATGATATGTTATTTGAATAAGATATTTTCCATAAAAAACTATTTTTGAAAAACTGTCCTTTTTTTGAAAATTATTTATTAAGAATATTCTCATTATAAACAATCATACTACTAACTCTAATAGTAATTAATATTTAAAATAATTACATTCATAGTAAATAACTTTATTAATAGAGCATAATCTGATATTGTTAAGATGATTACTTTTACAACTTTTCTACAAGAAAAAATTAGCTATTCTTAAACTTGAGAATAATAACTTTTCAACATGAACTCTTCAATCTCGAGTTTTTAAGAATTGCTTGGACTAATCAACATCATTATTATATATATAGAGAGAATTCATGATCTCATTTTTATTTGTGTTTATCATCATCAGAATCATAGGATCATAACACATTTATTAAAACTCCACTCTCTAAATGTAAATGGCATTTTACAAGTTGAAGAGACGAATCGAGTAGCAAGGCAGCAATGACGTACGTACAGGATCATATGAGTAGTAACTAATAAGTTAAGAGTGGGGATTGATAGACTTATGGACTCGCAGGCATTTAATAGTGACAAAATTTGAGAACCAAAATTATACATCGCTTTCAATAAATATCATGGTAATTCAAAGAGGTCCCCTACCCTCCTGATCATCAAATGTTTGAATGAAAGCGTGGCAAGACAAGGATGGAGCAAAGCAGCACATAGGGAAGGGGCCCAAAGGATGCAGAATTGCGCATAGATAATGGGCCCCATCTAATTTGACGCCTTCTATTTCTTTCTTGATCTACTTGACACTCAAACATACTTTCTCCGTTACCAAATATATTACACATTTTTTGAACACAAGTATTAAGAACAAATCATATTTAGAAGCTTAGGACGTTTCTCCCATCTTATTTTCAGTTCACTTTAGTTCAATCCAATTCAGTTCAACTTTAGATAATACTTTTACTCTCACATATCACCATTCATTTCAGTTCAATTCAGTTTAGTTCAATTCAATTCAGTTTGATTCACTTCAGTTCAGCTCAATTCAGTTCAGTTCAACTGTTTTATGCGAAGAGAACAAGCCCTTTTGTATTAAATCATAATTAAATATAAAAATTGATAGACTTTTATGAGTGGTTTAATAAGAAGAGATAGTGTGGGTCATATGGAGAAGTAAGTGATATAAAAATTGAAAGCAAAATTATATTTTTATTGGTATGTCCATTACCAAATAAGGATATGAAAAATCTATGGGACAAACATAAATGAAAAAATGGAAACTCTATTTAGGGATGGAGGGAGTATGAGTTTAGTCCAACAGGAAAAGAAAAGGTAAGATTGAGAAAAGAAAAGTAATTACAAAGTATATTAAATGACTAGGGTTTGATTGAACAAAAAGTTTGAAGATTTGCATTTTTTAAAAAAAATGTATAAAATGACATGTGTATCAAAACAAATCTGTCTAATTAATTAAGAAAGTATATATATATATTATAAAGAAACAAAGGGAGTTAAATATAAGAACCTAAAAATTTAGGGCCTCTAGTTATTTATTCCTTTCATACGAATAATTGCGATATGAAAACAAGTAACAATAAGATAGAGTTGTTATTTCATGAGGTGTGGTACCAATTATTTCGATTCTACTACGCCTATTTTTTTAACACCGTCAAGGATTTATTTTCATCAAACCAACCTCCCATGTGGTATACTTTCAAAGTTTTTTTAATTTAATTTGTTTATTTACCTTGCGTATCTTGATTTTAGAATTGCTTGTTAAACAACTTGACTGCAACAAATAAACAATAGAGGTAATACTAAAAAAATTTCTTTTTAGAATTTTTAACTATAATAATACAAACTTTTGTCTGTTCTCTTGCAATAATACAAACTTTTAATTATTTTTTAATAATACAAATTTTACATCAAAATTCCTTCAATAGGTCAAGTTGACTTGTAACCGGTAAAACAAGTTAAAAATATTACAAAATGATCTTTCTTCTTTCTCCCTCCTCCCCCAATCCCCCACCCACCTGAACCACCTCAGCTGGTTACCTCCTACAAGTTAACAACTGATATTGTCCTACTTGAGAAATTTTGTAAAAAGTTTGTATTATTAAAAAATAATCAAAAGTTTGTATTATTGCGAAAGAACGGGTAAAAGTTTTTATTATTCTTGTTAAAAAATCTTTTTTTATATTAAAAAAAACAACACCAAAAAGATATCATTATTGACTATCTAGGAGTGCCGGGATTCCTACTGCACCTCATAGGCCCACGTTCGATAGTGAAATGTCAGCTGTCCAATTGTCCAACGGGCTTTTGCCTTAGGCCCGCCTTATGTACAAGTAACTTGCATCTTAGCTCAAACAAAAATGTATAGCATGTGTAAATACTTAGGGTGCGTTCTATTCAACTTATTGGATCTGAACTTATTGGAACTTATCTGAACTGAACTTATTGAACCTGAACTGAACTTATTGGAACTTATTAAACCTGATTGGACCTGATTGGACCTGATTCAACTTATTGGACCTGATTGAACCTGATTAGAACTTATTGGACCTGATTGAACCTGATTGACCTTATTGGAACTTATTGACCCTGATTGAAACTTATTAGACCTTATTGGACCTGATTGAAACTTATTAGACCTTATTGAACCTGATTGAAACTTATTTGACCTTATTAGACAAAAACATTGACCATGAATAACATAAATATTACCACTAATGCAAATACTACCCCTCAAAATATTTTATGGAATAATAATTATTATAATTCGTCCTTTAAAAAATAATGATTATTAATTATCTCTTATGATAATTAATTTAACAAAAAATTACTATTTATATATTTTCCTATACATAACTTTCATCACTAATATATCTAATAGTGTTGTTTTAATTTTATAAAACACTAGTAGAAAAAATCAAAAATTAATTTTATAAAATACTAGTAGTTACTAATCTAAGCTGAGCAAAATATTGTAATTATAATAATTATTATTATTATTGTTAACCTTAATTATTTGACCATGATTATAATATTATTCAATAATAACAATATGAATAATCAAATAATAGACAATAATACAAGTATAATACTATACATTGTGGTACTTTAATAAAAAATTCTAATAATAACATAATCAGCTAATAGTAATATGAATAATAAAATAATAGACATAATACAAATAAATAATAAAATAATAGATATAATACAAATAAATAATAAAATAATAGACACTAATACAAGTATAATACTATATAATCATTGTGGTACTTTAATTAAAATTCTAATAATAACATAATCCGCTAATAGTGATATGAAATTATGAATAACAAAATAGTGGACAATAATACAAATGTTTATTAAACATTGACTATTTGGACCTTATTGGACCTTATTAGACCTGATTGGAACTTACTGGACCTTATTAGACCTTATTGGAACTTATTGCACCTGATTGGAACTTATTGCACCTGATTGGAACTTATTGGACATTATTAGACCTTATTGGAACTTATTGCACTTATTAGACCTTATTGCAACTTATCTGAACTTATCTGAACTTATCTGAACTTATTGGACCTGAAACTTAATTTTTTAAGTTGAACAGAACGCACCCTTAATGATCGTGAAAATCAAAATCTTGGAATTATTTTCGCACTTTTGATTTTAATATTAGGATTAGTGTCCCAGTTAAGTAGCTATACAAGAAATCATAGTAATTCAACCAACAAATATTCAGAATTCAGAAAGACACAAAATTTGAACATTTGACAAATTTAAATGACATAAATACTTACCAAAATGACATATAACTAAAACCTTGTGTTTGTGTTTTGTGGTGGTGGTCTGTGGAGTGCGGAAACAAGAGTGAGAAGAAGAGAAAGCATGGTGTGGAGAAACATTGAGTTTTTTTCTAAAGAAAATCAAGAGAAATACTTTAAAACATCTTGTATGCAATTTGCATGACATGTTGAGAAAGTTAAATATTAGGATTATACGAGAAATTTAGATAATGACATGAGAAGGTTAATTAACAACATATACAACTTTTAACATTATAAACGTGTGGGATCCCATAAAAAATTACAGGCTTACATCAAGACATGTACTATGATTTAAGTACTTTCACTCTTATAGTCCACCATTAGTGCACAAGCCCAACTATGACAATCTACCCAACTTGCTCTAATCACTAGACTACTAGAAATTTTTTTCTTCTTGGGGGGGGGGGATGAGCAAACCTCATATAAGTTGGTAAGCTATTTTTTTTTATCATGGTAAGAAAAATGACCATGTTCAAATGTCAACCCATATAGTATCTAGTTTGATATTTGCAGGTCAGGTTTTGAGATTAGAAAGGGATAAGGGAATCTGAAAGATTATGATCGAGCCCTCTTTCATTAATTACAAACAACTATATAATATTGAGTTTACAAAGGGTAAGATGGTAATACAAAGATTACAAATATATATATATTATATATATATATAATATATATATATATTATATATATATATACACACACACATATATTCTAGCATACCCCCGCAGTCGAAGCGGGAGGAGAACAGATGCTGAGAATGTCCTGAAAATCATCAAATAAAATGCGTGGAAAACCTTTGATAAAAATATCAACAATCTGGTATCGAGACGGAACATGGAGAACGCGAACTTCGCCTCTAGCAACCTTTTTGCGGACGAAATGAATGTCCAATTCAATGTATTTTATGCGTTGATGCTGAACAGGGTTCCCTGATAAAATAGATCGCTTTCACATTATCACAGTAGAGAGAAGGGTAGCTTGGTGAATAGGACATTGTAATTCCAAAAGCAAATTTCAAAGCCAGCAAGAGTCAGACACAACATTAGCAACGCCTCTATACTCAACTTCAACAGAGAGGGTAGGCTGATGTTTAGAGGTCCGCAAAATCAAATTGTCACTAAGAAACACATAATAATCGGATGTAGAACGTTCAACACAACCTCCCCAGTCTGCATCTGTATATGAGAGAAGCTTAGATGGAGAAGACTTGTACATATGCAAACCAAAATCCAAAGTACCATGGAGGCAATGGCTGTAACACTCCTAGGTGTTCCGGAGCCTACTAGTAGATATTGTCCTCTTTGAAATCAAACAAGATATAAACAGGAGCCTACCAATTTGAAATCAGACTTTGGTACCCTAAGGACTAGGGTACTAATTTGAAATTAGAACTTGGTACCCCAAGGACTAGGGTACTAATTTGAAATCGGACATTGGTACCCAAGGCCTTCGGTTCCAATTTGAAATATGACTTATAGGAACCCCATAGACATAGGTACAATATGAAGGTGCCTATGATCTTGGCTATCCCACATTGAAAGTTGAGGAGAACGAAACCTTCTCTATTAAGAGGTGGACAGCTCAACCTAGTAATGGCCTTTTGGGTAGAACTTCGATTCTACACCAAATCAAACCTTACGGGCTAGACCCAAAGAGGATAATATCTACTAATAGGCTCCTGAATACCTAGGAGTGTTACAGTGGCGTAGCCAGGACTTTCAATCAGGGGTAGTATAACATAACTATCCAAATAACGGTTTATAATTCTATAACATAATTCACGTTAAACTACATTTATAACCTTTTTAAAAATATGACACTATATTATTTTATGGTTCATAATAATATATTCTTTAGACTTACATTATGAGAAAGTTATTCCCGTAAAATCTCTACCGAACTATTCTATCGTATCTGAGCCTTTTAAAGTCGACAAATTTTCTCTCCCTTATATAATGTAAGTCTAAAGAACTACAAGTAAGAAAAACGAATTAATGAAAAACTTAACGTTGATTTGTGTGATGTGTTTACAATATAATAAAAGACAACTATAATTAGAATAAAATTTGTTGTAATATGAAGTATTATTTAAATTAAAAGCTGAGTGTAATTATGGAAGATGGAAAAGATTAGAGCATATGGGAAAAAAGAAAAAAGGAAAAAAGAGAAAAGAAAACAAACAAAAATACATAACTTGGAATCGAACCTGAGACTTCAAAACACAGTCTCTAGTAAAGTCATCCTACCACTACGGCAATCAGAGTGCATCGGTATAATTTTGCGGGGTTCTATTTTTTTCTCCTAGCCAAATTGTTTTCAATTTTTTTAGAGCATATGCTACCCCTTGTTCTTAGTAGATTCGCTCATGCCGGGAAGTAGCGCAAGATACGCTTAAGAGCAGTCATATGCTCATGGTGAGGATCATGCATATGAAGACACTTGTTGCACTGCATACGGAATGCTAGGACGAGTGAATGTAAGATACAGAAGTGCACCTGCAAGACGACATTAAGTAGTAGGATCCTCATAATGAGCATCTCGGGTGGCACTTAGTTTAGAATGAGTGTCAACTGGAGTAGGAGAAGGATTGTAATTTGACATGCCAGCCCTTGCAACGATCTTGATAGCATATTATTTTTGAGAGAAGAACATGCCATGCGCATGTTTCATGACCGTAATACCCAAAAATAAACTCATTGGACCACGATTCTTCATTGCAATTCAAAACCCAAGAGAGACATTATTATGGACTGACGTAGGCAATCAGAGGAAGCAGTGAGAAGGATGTCATCCAAATATAACAGAATGTAAGCCATGTTAGAGCCCTGTTTATAGAATCACAAAGAATGATCAAATTTGCTATGTGTGAATCCAATGGAAGCAACGAAATATGCAAACTGTTGATATCTGGCCCTTAAAGCCTGATTTAAGCCATATAGAAATTTCTTCAACAAACAAACATGATCAGGATAATGCTTATCACGAAAACCAACTGGTTGATGCGTATAAACTACTATTTCATTGAGCTGACCATGGAGAAAAGCATTCTTGACATTCATCTCATGAATAGGCTAGGATTTGGATATAGCAAAAGACTAAGAACTGCTCTTATAGTAGCTGGTTTAACAATTGGGATAAACGTTTCATCACAATCAACACCTGGCAGTTGTGTTTTCTCATCACCTACAAGATGGGCTTTATGCTGGTCAAAAGATTCATCAGATTTACGCTTATGACGAAAAATCCACATAGACCAGATAACATTGATTTTAGGCGGTTTTGGCACTACACTAGTAGAATAAAGGCTACTTGCTGCGTTTAAAAAGTGCTCTATTGCTGCGGATTAGGGCGCGTAGCAATTAAGGGCGCAGCAATAGGTATTAATAATATTGCTGCGGTTTTAAACCGCAGCAATATAAAGAAATATTGTTGCGGTTTTAACGACCAAACCGCAGCAATATTAAAAATTGTGGTGAAATAATAAGGCCCTGAAAGGTAATATTGCTGCGGTTATGGGCCAGAAACCGCAGCAATATTACCTTTTTTTGTATAAAAAGGTAATATTGCTGCGGTTCTGGGCTCGAAACCGCAGCAATAGGTCCTGGTAACCAAAAAAAAATTTTTTTTTTTTTTCATTTTGCAATCACATTTGGAAAATAAAAATCCGGTAACAAACAAATCCACTATCCACAAAATTTGCATATGAATTGAAAATGAAATGATATGAATATTATTAATATATAAGGATAAAAAAAACTAGTTACATAAATAATACAATAAATTAAAAAGTAAAATGAAAAAAAAACACTTACAACTTGACAAATTGTACATAATAACAGTAGAAATTCGAAAACAACGAACACAACCAACAAATCTGAAAAATTGACAAATTATACATAATAACAGTAGAAATTCGAAAACAACAAACACAACCAACAAATCAGAAAAATTGACAAATTGTACATAATAACAGTAGAAATTCGAAAACAACGAACACAACCAACAAATCTGAAAAATTTACAAATTGTACATAATAACAGTAGAAATTCTAAAACAACGAACACAACCAACAAATTGGAGGAACACAACCAACGGCGACCCAAAACGAGTACTTGAAATCTGGCGAACTTTTGAGCAACGAATGAAATCTAACCGAGTTCCGGTGATGAAGCAAAGGCGGCGACGATGGAGGGTTTAGCGACGCCGACGATGGAGGGCTGACAAGTTGCGAGTCTGCTTTTCGTCTTTGCTTCTTCGCTGCTGCTCGTATATTTGGTTGGTAACCGGCGGGTCGAAGGCGACAACAACGGCGACGATGGAGGGATTACGAGGATTGAATCAGTTGCGAGCCTTCTTTTCGTCTTCGTTACTTTTCGACTTTGTATATTCGCTGCTCTTTGACGACGACGATGGAGGGCTCAGGTGAGAAGGAATTGAGTGAGGGAGTTGGAGAAGGAGAAGGAGATGAGAGCGTTGGTGTTGGTGAGAGAGGAAGGAGAAAGTGAAGAGAGAGAGATAGGAGATGAGAATGAAACGGCGTGAGAGGAAGAGGGAGGAACCGCGTGTGAGTGAGAGGAGAGAGAGGGGCACGGTTTTTTTAGGGTTTAGTGAGAGGGTGCCGTCTTCGTTAGGCCTTATATAATAATGGGCCTCTATATTGCTGCGGTTAATTTATAGAAACCGCAGCAATATATTAACATATTAATATTTTAATGTATTGCTGCGGTTTCTTTATAAAACCGCAGCAATATAGCTCGTCAAAGTAGTTTATTAAATTTGAAAATTTGTCTCGTTACTATCTATTGCTGCGGTTTTGGGTAGGAACCGCAGCAATATTGTCAATTTCTTTTTTTTTTCTTTTTACGTGTTATATTGCTGCGTATAGGTAAAACCGCAGCAATATCACCGCAACAAATAGTATTTATTCTACTAGTGCTAGTTCCCATGTCTTATCAACAATTAGAACGCTATATTCATTCAACATTGCATTTTTCTAATTTTGGTCACGAAGAGCACTCACTGGGTTCTTTGAGATGGGAGAAACACTAGATGCGGTGATCGTGAGGAAATTGGTGGAATACTTGCTGTTGGGTTTGACAATAATGTTGAGCCCGTGAGTGAGCATATGGTGAACTATGGGATTATTAGGCCCAGGGGAGCTTTTTGGAGTTATCGGGGAATAAGTAGGGGAAGGATGGGCATGTGGAGAAGATGGGCGTATGGGGGAAGAGTGGGCCGTGGCAATATCATGTTGGGCTGAAGACAAATGGGGGAGCAACAACACAAGGGTGAATTGAGAGGAGTGACTTGTGGGCTGGGCCAAGGAGGGAGTGACAAAACTGAAGGGGGGGGGGGACTGGCCCATGTGAGATTGCAGCCCATGAGGAGGGTGAGTCGGGGAGTTGGGTGGCTAGAGAGACAGGGTGGGCGGTGAGGCACAGGTGGAGATTTGGGTCATTTGATGAACTCTCAAGGGGGAAGGATTTTCCTCAAAGAATTGATAATCTTGCGGTTCTCTTTGTGAAGTGTGGAAAAAGGAAACTCGATTTTGATAATTAAGACGCACATGACGACAAATAAATATTCAGTTATTTGACCACTTACCCCTGACAAATATTTTTTTGCACCATATACCCTTTCAACTTTTGAAATTCACCATATACCCCCCACTTTTCAAAAAATACGTTCACTTACCCTTAATGACTAACGACGTTAAACTCCGTTAGTTATTAACCCCTGACCCCCCCCCCCTCTAACCCTAATTATCTAACCTAAATTTACCCCTAATCCCTAATCTAATATCCTAACCCTAACCCTAGCTACCCCTCCTCCACCCCTTACCCTTTCCCCACACTACACCACTACCCCTAACAACCCCCTCCCTCGCAACCTCCTTCGCCTCCCTCTCAGTCCCGTACTCCCTTCCCTTTCCCTTCCCCTGCAACTGTCTCACCATGTAATCCTCCTTAAATTTATGAATATATAAATATATTTTAATGTATAGTTATTTATATTTGAATATATTTTGGTATTTAAATGATTTATTTCTTCCAAGGTTGACTATTTGAAAGTCAAAGGACTTATTTTAATGATTTAAAGAAGTTAAAATATTTTGTCTAGGCATGCTTTGAAAATTATTTGAAAAGCCTAAAACACTTTTTGGATTAGTAAAGTACTCTTAATTAGGTATGTGAAAAGCCTCTAAAGTGCCTTCCTCCTCCACCAACCTCCTTAACACCACTGCTATGGATCGATATGGATGGCTCGTCCACCAAGCTAAGAACAGGTATCTATGGTTTGTTAAGCCTTGTCATTCCACAGAAAAGCGCATCATCTACGATATTCTACCAAATGATCATCCTCAAGATTCTAGTGTTTGGCTGTGGAATCCCCGTGCTATCTCTGAAACTATAGAGGTAGGCGGCAAGGTTCAGGGGACATTCCCATGCCTGCAGTGTGTTGCATTATCCGCCCCAGCATCTGTCATCTCTCCCTCACTTGAAGCCCCTCCACCTCCAGTCTCTGAGGACCCCTCGTCCAGCACTACTATGTCTCCTGAGAGCATGGAAGCCCGTTTCAGTCGCTTCATGAGTTCTTTTGCATCCTTTCAGACGACGATCTTATCTCGTCTCGAGACTGTGGAGCGTCATATGGAGGACCTTCGTGCCGAGGTCCGTATCTACGTCGGCCGTTAGATGCTTCTGGCCCCATCGCTTCTGGCGTCGACACTACTCCTGAGCCATCCTCAATGGACGAAGCTCCCGTTGCGTGAGCTTTTCTTTTTCCCTTTCCTTACTTTTTGCACAGTGAGACACTGTGCTGTATTTAGCTTGGGGGAGGGATATTCTATCCTTTACTGCTTTCTAGTGTAGTTTTTATTGCTTTGTAGTTGTTACACGCTTTTGCCTGTTCATTAGGAATAGGATTTTACGTGTAACCAAAAAAATGTACTGCTTTCTTAGTTGCATCATAGTTGCATTTTAGCTAGCTCATTTCATTATAGTTTTCATCTATGGGACTATTGTTGGCACACCTTCGAGAATTTTGTGGATATCTCTACTACAGCTCTACAGCTTTGTTGTACAGTGGTTTCATGATTCTTCATAGCATAATTGTGATACGATTGATTGGCTGTGGTAAGACTGTTTGATCTCTCTGGCTGGCTTTAACTTTACTGTGCAGACAAAAATTGACCCATGTGAGCTTCTGTGCCTAATAAACTGACGAATCTCTGTCAGTTATGTTCTTTCATGAGTGATTAGTTCCTCAGTTGATGTATTGATCTTGATTTTGACCTGGTACATCCTTGATACTTGATTGTGTACACTATTTGATATGATTGAGGCGTTCATTTCACGATTTTAGCTCCAGAGTTCTTTTTGTTCACATATTTCCCGTCTCTAGCCCCGCTGAGCTTTCTTGACCCTTGCTTGCTACTTTCACCCATATTACAACCCTTAACCTCATTTGATTATTGTCCCAAGCCTAGCTTGGGGGAGCAAGTGTTAGTTTTGGTCATACTGTATTACATGGATGTAGTTAATGCATGGTTATGTTGAAGGAAAGTGTTATTAATGAGCTTTATCATCGAATTCGAATTTGGTTCAAAGAGATTTTGGCAATATGAAAAAGAGTGAAGAAAAAGAAATGAAAGAACAAAGAAAGTGAACATATTTTGAAAGAAAAGTGAAAATATTATATATGGGTTACTATGCATGAAAGATATTGTGGATTAATGATGGTGTTATATGAATTGTGATGAATGCCTTGTTAGGCCGTTTTACATTGATATTTGCTCCCCTTCTTGGCTTTTCCACCACATTTTCCAAAATATGATCCATACCCTTAACCCTAGCCTCATTACAACCCTTGAAAGTCCTCTTGATCTTTGTGTGTTACATTTTTCGTGTTGAAAGTGAGTCAAAAGGTCAAAGTTAAAGAGTAATGCTTCTTCTGAGTTGATATATATAGGTTGAGATCGTTGAGTTTCATTGATTTTAGCCCTAAACACAAGAAGATATTAGTTCACATACCTATAGTGAGGTCTGTCAGGTGTTGTTAAGTCCAGCTTGGGGAAAGGGTCTGTGGTAAGATTGTTGAGTTGATTGGTCACATGACGTGCTATGCGGCTTTGTTTCATTGATACTCGATGCTTGGTTCATGTAGGATTGATATCTCTCGTGTTTTGGATTGTGTGCTTGACCCTGTTTTAGTCCCATATTGTAGGTTATCATTTTCTCCCGTGTCTATTGTTTGATTGCTTGAGGACAAGCAACAGTTTAGCTTGGGGGAGTTTGATGAGTCATATTAATATAGGCATTTCATGATGCATTTAGGTTGCATTTTAGGATCATTTAGTTGCATTATTAGTCCTAATTGCACATAGTTACTTAAGTTGAGAAGATATTACTCTTTTGTGTGTTTTTCGTGTTTTTGATAGTTTTCAGGTATTGAGAACACAATTGGAGTATTATTGGACAAGCTTAAGCATGAGAAGCATCTAGGAAGGAGCTAAGTCAAATGAGAAGTCCAAAGGGCATCTTCAAGTCGGATTGCAACCCAAACATAGCGGAAACGTATTAAAAGAAGTATGGAAATTGAGTCGTGTGCACTCTTTTGATCATAACTTATCATCCAGAGATCGGAATTCAGTGATTCCAGTGGGGTTGGAAACTAGACTTGAAGAGCTTTCCAACGGTATATTACACGCCCCGATACGACTTCTAGTTTGGGAGATATGATCTTTGCAAGTTGACGCTGTTTTGCAGCCCGAAAATCCGCGGCCGCGGATTATTCCGGGTTTCCTAGTCGGATAAGGCTTTATCTTTTGACGAATTAGACTCTATTTTTCTAGTTGTTTTAGGAAATAGAAAGGTATAAAGACTCAAGGGAATATTATTATTTCCTATCTTATTTTCTATTTGGTTTTCCCGTCATTAATTCATAAAAGATTTTTTTCTTTTTCTTTCAATTATTGAAGAACCCTAGTTTTGCTTTTTCTCCATTTTACATTGAATTTTCAATACAAGCTTTGATTTTTGCAAGATTGGTTCTACAATTGGTATTATTTCTCTTCTTTGCGTATTTCTATTCAATCCTTTATTATCAATTCATGTTTGCTTATTTAATTATGAATATGTTTTCTCCAATTATGATTGAGTAGTCTATTTCTAGGGTTTAGGGGGATCCATGATCAATTAGGAAGGGATGTTTAGTTAAAGTATTGATTTTTATTGATGCATGTTGATTCCTATTGAATTTTTATGTCTATTCAATCCAATTTGGCCAGATTTGATTGTTATAGTGTTGCAATATTAGGTTATGCGCCGAGAGGTATAAACTTGATATTAAGGCTAGTTTCAATAGGTAGAATTGGTGTTAATAAATTGCGAGAGCCTGTTAATATCGTTCTATGCTTGATTTAGACTTGAGAGAGCGAATCAATCTGTTTAACTGCATTATTAATTGTTGATTTTAGTGTTTCATCCCGAAATATTGATCATTGGTGAACCTATGCCCTAGACTTTTTATTATTGATAATTCTTGAATTAGTTATAGTTTAGTTTAGTATAATTACACACAAACACTCGTTCCTATACTCTAGATTTGACTGACAATTAGGAAAAGAACACTGTTTCTCTGTGGATTCGACCCTACTTCCCTGACTACTATTTGTTAGAGGACTTAGGATTACTTTTGATAAGGTGATACGACTTTAGCCTGTCAAAATTTAAGTGAACAAATTGAAAACTTACTACCACGTGAAATACACGATTGATTGAGAAGATCCAAATATGTGACCAAGATTCCCAATTGAAATTTCAAAGCACCTTCAAGAAGAAACCCTAATTCAATGTGAAAGGTTAGGGTTTGAAGATAATGGGAGTGGAAGAAGGGGGAAGAGGTTTTTGTAGGGGGAGTCGGTGCTGGGTGGCGGCGCCGGCGGGTCGAGCGGATTCGCGGCGCCCGGCGCGCGAGGCTGGTCGGAGGGGGCTAGGGTGAGTGGGGCCGTGTGGTTGCGAGGAGGGGGCGTCGCCGGCGAGTCGGGGGGGTCGGACGACGCCGGTGACGGTGCAGGAGGTCGGTGCGAGGGGACGACTGGGTTGAGAGAGTTTGAGGGGTGGGGTCGTGTTTGTGGTAGTTTTGTTTTTTTTTTTTTTTTTTTTTTTTTTTTATTTGTTTAATTTGGGTTGGGGGACGTGGTTTGGGGTAGAGGACCTCGAAATCCCGCGGGCGCGGGAGTAATCCCGCGGGCGGACAGAAGTTATGGGCTAGGGAATGGGGGATGGTGGCTGCGGGCGCGGGATTTCGGGGGGGGGGCGCGGGCTGTAGGGAGTTGGGAGATCCCGCGGGCGCGGGTTAAAACCCGCGGGCGGACAGAATTGGTGGGGAGGCGGGGGATGGTTGATGCGGGCGCGGGTTTCTGGTGTGGGGCGCGGGGTAGTCGAAGGGGGTAGAGGAGTCGCGAAATCCCGCGGGCGCGGGAGTAATCCCGCGGGCGGACAGAAGTGGGAGATGGGGGGCTGTAGGCGAGATTGGAGTCCTGCGGGCGCGGGTTCTACACCGCGGGTGGATAGTGTTTGGTGTTGTGAAGGGTGTTGCTGGCCGCGGGCGCGGGTTCTACACCGCGGGCTCATGTGGAACCTCGTGCTTGCACCTAGGGTCGAAATGAGCACACCAAAACCACTAAATAACACTTGTTAGCATGGTTAGTCTAATTAAAAAAATAAATGAAGATGGAATTCAAGTGAATACAAAACGAAAAGAAACTACGAAAAGAAACTAACTAAACTAAAAATTAATAAACGAATTCAAGTGAATTCAAAACACACAAAAATTGAAAAATAAATTGAATTCAAGTGAATTCAATATGCAAATATTTTTGTTCTTTTCTTTTGTTTAGATAAATGAGGAGTAAAAGGAAAAAGAAGAGTTAGAGATTCGGGTTGCCTCCCGAATAGCGCTGGTTTATGCAGGTCCCGCACGACCGTTTACCTCTTTTCAATGACTAGTAGAGGTAGGTGTTTGGAGGTAGAGTACCTCAACTAAACCCACAGGAGCGCCTTCATAGTACAACTTCAGACGTTGACCATTCACCTTGAAACGTTCGCCTTTTTCGTTCATAATCTCGACAGAACCGAACATGTTCACTCTGGTAACTGTGAAAGGGCCTGACCATCTAGACTTTAACTTTCCAGGAAAGATTTTTAGCCTAGAGTTATAGAGTAAAACCTTATCTCCAATCGTGAACTCCCGAGGGAGGATCTTTTTGTCATGCCACTTCTTGGTTTTCTCCTGTAGACTCGTGCACTATCATACGCTAGCAACCGAAACTCATCAAGCTCATTGAGTTGTAGAAGACGTTTCTCCCCCGCAAGCTTTTGATCCATATTAAGCTCCTTGATCGCCCAAAAAGCTTTATATTCTAGTTCAACGGGGAGGTGGCACGCTTTTCCATACACAAGCCTATACGGTGAAGTACCAATAGGTGTCTTGAATGCAGTTCTATAAGCCCAGAGTGTGTCATCTAACTTCGTGCTCCAATCCTTCCTAGACCTTGCAACTACCTTCTCAAGTATAGACTTAATTTCGCGATTTGAAACCTCTACTTGCCCACTTGTTTGAGGATGGTATGCTAATCCAGTACGATGGTAGACTCCATATTTCTTCAAAAGGTTGTCTAAATGTCGTTCATGAAAATGGGAGCCTCCATCACTAATCACAGCTCGTGGGACCCAAACCTCGGAAATATGATCTTCTTGAACAAAGCTATGACTACCTTAGAATCATTAGTAGGAGATGCCACGGCTTCAACCCACTTAGAGACATAATCCACAGCAAACCAATATGTAGCAATTTCCATTGGAGGAGGGGAAGGTCCCATAAAGTCAATACCCCAAACATCGAAATTTCAACTTCTAGAATACCGGTTTGGGGCATCTCATGCCTTCGCGAAATATTGCCGGTCCTCTGGCAAGCGTCACAGGACACGATGAAAGACTGTGCATCCTTGAACATTGTCGGCCAAAAGAAACCCGACTCATGGAGCTTTGCAACAGTCCTGGAAGGGCCATGATGCCCTCCATACGGTGAGTTATGGCACGATTCAGGACTCCATTGACCTCCCATTCAGGTACACATTTTCGAAAAAGACCATCTGAACATTCACGAAACAAGTGAGGTCATCCCAAAAGTAGAATTTACATCATGGAGGAACCTTTTCTTCTGTTGGTAAGACATATCAGGAGGTATCACACCGCCTACCAAGTAATTGGCGTAGTCGGCAAACCAAGGAATCTGTGCTGTGACTGCATATAAATGATCGTCAGGAAAAGAATCATCTATAGGAGTTGAGTTCATACCATCTTCATGCCTGATCCTTGACAGGTGGTCTGCGACTACGTTCTCTGCGCCCTTCTTATCACGAATTTCTATGTCGAACTCTTGGAGTAAGAGAATCCAGCGAATGAGCCGAGGCTTGCTTCCTTCTTAGAGAGAAGGTACTTCAAAGCAGCATGATCGTGTAGATAATACTTTAGAGCCAATCAGATAAGATCTGAACTTCTCTAAAGCATAGACAATAGCCAAAAGCTCCTTTTCTGTAGTAGCATAGTTGACTTGAGCCTCGTCCAATGTCTTGCTAGCGTAGTAGATTGCATGCAAGACCTTATCCTTACGTTGACCAAGTACTGCTCCAACCGCATAATCACTGCGTCACACATTATCTCGAAGGGAGTTCCCAATCGGGAGAGCGGATAATAGGTGCAGTTATTAAAGCTTGCTTGATCCTGTCAAAAGACTCAAGACACTCATCAGTAAAAACAAATGGAGCATCCTTAAGAAGGAGTTGGGTCAGTGGTTTAGCAATTTTCGAAAAATCCTTGATAAAACGGCGATAAAATCCCGCATGACCAAGGAAGCTTCGTACCCCTTTAACATTAGCTGGTGGGGGTAATTGCTCAATCACTTGGACCTTAGCTCGATCAACTTGGATGCCCCTATCAGAAACAATATGGCCTAAGACGACTCCTTCAGTCACCATGAAATGACACTTTTCCCAGTTTAAGACCAAATGACACTCTTCACATCTTTTCAGGACTTTAGTGAGATTAACTAAGCATGTATCGAACGTGAACCATACACACTAAAATCATCCATAAAGACTTCCATGATAGACTCGATGAACTCAGAAAAGATACTCATCATGCAGCGTTGAAAGGTGGCAGGGGCATTACACAAACCAAAGGGCATTCTACGATATGCAAAAGTGCCATAAGGGCATGTGAATGTGGTCTTTTCTTGATCATCAGGATGAATGGGAATTTGGAAGAAACCTGAATACCCATCCAAATAGCAAAAGTATTTATGACAAGCCAACCGTTCAAGCATTTGGTCAATAAAAGGTAGAGGGAAGTGGTCCTTTTTAGTGGCCATGTTGAGTCTCCTATAGTCTATACACATACGCCATCCAGTCACAGTTCTAGTAGGGATTAACTCATTCTTTTCATTTTTCACAACAGTCATGCCACCTTTTTTCGGTACTACTTGGACAGGACTTACCCACTTAGAGTCAGCAATAGGGTAGATAATACCTGCATCGAGTAGTTTCATCACCTCTTTCTTGACCACTTCCTGCATGTTTGGGTTCAATCTTCTGTGGTTGAATGCATGGCTTATGGTCATCCTCAGGTGTATCCTTGCATCAAAAAATCGGGGCTAATACCCTTCAAATCATCAATACTGTACCCTATAGCCTTCTTTGATTTTTCAGAACAACTAGAAGTTTGGAAAGTTGGCTATCGTCGAGTGCAGCACTGACAATTACAGGATCTAACTCTTGCTATCTAAAAAGACATACTTCAAATGAGAGGGGAGAGGTTTAAGTTCGGGTTTCTTTACCTCAACATTGCACACAGATCGATCAAACCTCTTTACCTGTTGGCATCCATGAAGGTCAGATTCTTCACTTGCTAGCATCCTCTCAATAGCATCTACTTCATCGCTCCATATACTGCCATCACCTGTGGAAGAATCAAGACAAAGTACCGCCTCCAAGGGATCTCCATAGAGAGCTTGGGGCATGTTATCATGGCAAATTAAATCAACCACATCAATACTATAGCACTTTTCCTCTAGCATAGGACTTTTCAAAGCAGTGCTCAGATTAAAAGTGACCTCATCATCTCCAACAGATAGTGTAAGCTTACCATTTTTCACATCAATGACAGCACCAGCAGTATGAAGGAATGGCCTACCCAAAATGATTGGAATTTGCCTATCTTCCTCCATATCAAGTACAACAAAGTCCACGGGAATAAAAAATTTACCTACTCTAACAGGTACATCCTCTAAAATACCTAGGGGGTATTTAACAGAACGGTCGGCCATTTGTAGAGTAATATTGGTAACTTTCAAACTTCCCATTTCAATTTTGAGGAAACAGACAATGGCATAACACTCACACTAGCCCCCAAATCACATAAAGCTTTATCAATGAACAAACTACCAATGTGACAAGGTATAGAGAAACTACCAGGGTCTTTTAATTTTGGTGGAGATTTATTTTGTAAAATGGCACTACATTCTTCAGTAAAAGCAACTGTCTCCACCTCGTTAAAAGCCCTTTTCCTAGTCAAGATATCTTTCATAAATTTAGCATAAGCAGGCACTTGAGTAATTAATTCCGTGAAAGGAACTGTTACCTGAAGATTCTTGACGACTTCCAAAAACTTACCAAATTGCTTGTCCAGCTTACTCTTGAGGTGACGATTGGGGAAAGGAAGTTTGATAGGAGGAACCTCAATAGCAGGCTTTTTGGCTTCATTGGTCTCTTCATGTTCAGTGGCTGCTTAGAGTTCTCCTTGTCATTTTTAGCTTCAGCTGGGACCTGTTCCTATCATTTTCACACTCAAAGTATCATCAATAGGCATGGGTGGTCCATTATAGTGAGAACCACTTCGGAGAGTGATGGCATTTGCCGAATCTGTAGGCTGAACAGGTTGTGCTGGAAGAGCACCTTGTTGGCGAGTAGAGTTCGAAGTAGCCAATTGTGCCAACTGATTCTCCAACATCTTATTGTGAGCAAGAATGGACTCAATTTGTGCCTTATCAGCTTGTCGATCCTTTTGCATTTGTAGCATCATGTTTCTCATCTCAACCATCATTGGATCGGCAGGAGGTGCTTGTTGAGATGGATTGAAAGGTGGTCTAGAGAAACCAGGAGGGTGTTGGGAGGTGTTGGTAGTACTTGGTTCAATTGTTGTGCTTGTGGTTGTGGTGCAGGAGGATTCAGGACATTAGTGCTCTTGTAAGACAAGTTAGGATGATTTCTCAATCCTGGATTGTATGTGTTGGAGTATGGGTTGTTCGGCCGATATGCTTGAAAAGCATTAACTTGTTCGAGAGAACTCCGACACTCTTGTGCCCAATGTCCAACTATGCCACAATTATCACACATAATCTCGGAGGTAGTACCCAAAGCAGCAACACTTGCAGGAGAGGAGAGCTGCATATTGTCAAGTTTATTGCTGATGGCATTCATCTGTGCAGCTAATAAGGATATAGAATCTATCTCATGCTTTCCACCCTTGTTAGCTAGTCCTCGAGGATTACCATATTGAGAGTTGTGGATAGCCATCTCCTCGATCAAATCATGGGCAGCATCAATTTCCAGTTTCATGAATCTCCCATTTGCTGCAGAGTCAAGGATAAGTCTCGAGTTGTTCCCCAAACCATTGTAGAATCCTTGAACTAGGAACCATTTTTGTAGACCATGATGGGGACATTCTCTCTGAAGATCTTTAAATCTTTCCCATGCCTCATGTAAAGACTCATCAGTCCCTTGGGTGAAGTTTGTAATCTGACTACGCAACCTAGCAGTCTTCTCTGGAGGGTAGTACTTTCTGTAGAAAGCTAGAGCCAAGGTATTCCAATCAGTGATCCCAAGAGTGGCTCGATTAATCCCATTGTACCACATCTTTGCCTTGTCTCGAAGTGAAAATGGGAAAAGAATCTCCCGAATCTGATCTTGTGTCACTCCCTGCTGCTTAATGGTAGAGCAATATTGGCAGAAATCTTGATAATGAAGATTGGGGTCTTCATTAGGTCCACCACCAAATTGTTTTCTTTCGATCATGTTTAGCAATGCAGGTTTGATCTCGAAATTTACAGCTTCGATTTCAGGCATTTGATTGCTTCTGGGAAGTTCAGCCAAAGAGGGTTGGGAAAAATCAGTAAGCTTCGAGCCATCTCTGTTCTGGTGAAGCGAACAGAGACAATGCTGGTAGAATCAGAGTCAGAATCCAAAGGATTATCTTCCCTTGGATTATCTCGCAACTGTCTGGAAAAGTTCTTCTGTCTATGAAAGGATCTTTCGATTTCAGGATCAAATTGTAGGCAATCTGAACTCAAACTCCTGCGCATAGAAGAACTAAAGAACAAACAATTAAGAGATTTTGTCCCAAAGAACAAGTGTTCTCTGAGACGAGAGTATATAATCTAGACTCTAAAACAATTAAAGAAAATGGAACAAAACCGTTTCCCCGGCAACGGCGCCAAATTTTGACAGGCTAAAGTCGTATCACCTTATCAAAAGTAATCCTAAGTCCTCTAACAAATAGTAGTCAGGGAAGTAGGGTCGAATCCACAGAGAAACAGTGTTCTTTTCCTAATTGTCAGTCAAATCTAGAGTATAGGAACGAGTGTTTGTGTGTAATTATACTAAACTAAACTATAACTATATCAAGAATTATCAATATAAAAAGTCTAGGGCATAGGTTCACCAATGATCAATATTTCGGGATGAAACACTAAAATCAACAATTAATAATGCAGTTAAACAGATTGATTCGCTCTCTCAAGTCTAAATCAAGCATAGAACGATATTAACAGGCTCTCGCAATTTATTAACACCAATTCTACCTATTGAAACTAGCCTTAATATCAAGTTTATACCTCTCGGCGCATAACCTAATATTGCAACACTATAACAATCAAATCTGGCCAAATTGGATTGAATAGACATAAAAACATTCAATAGGAATCAACATGCATCAATAAAAATCAATACTTTAATAAACATCCCTTCCTAATTGATCATGGATCCCCCTAAACCCTAGAAATAGACTACTCAATCATAATTGGAGAAAACATATTCATAATTAAATAAGCAAACATGAATTATAATAAAGGATTGAATAGAATAGAAAGAAGAGAAATAATACCAATTGTAGAACCAATCTTGCAAAAATCAAAGCTTTATTGAAAATTCAATGTAAATGGGAAAAAGCAAAACTAGGGTTCTTCAATAATTGAGAAAAAGAAAAAAATCTTTTATGAATTAATGACGGAAAACAAATAGAAAATAAGATAGGAAATAATAATATTCCCTTGAGTCTTTATACCTTTCTATTTCCTAAAACAACTAGAAAAATAGAGTCTAATTCGTCAAAAGATAAAGCCTTATCGACTAGGAAACCCGGAATAATCCGCGGCCGCGGATTTTCGGGCTGCAAAACAGCGTCAACTTGCAAAGACATATCTCCCAAACTAGAAGTCGTATCGGGGCGTGTAATATACCTTGGAAAGCTCTTCAAGTCTAGTTTCCAACCCCACTGGAATCACTGAATTCCGATCTCTGGATGATAAGTTATGATCAAAAGAGTGCACACGACTCAATTTCCATACTTCTTTTAATACGTTTCCGCTATGTTTGGGTTGCAATCCGACTTGAAGATGCCCTTTGGACTTCTCATTTGACTTAGCTCCTTCCTAGATGCTTCTCATGCTTAAGCTTGTCCAATAATACTCCAATTGTGTTCTCAATACCTGAAAACTATCAAAAACACCGAAAACACACAAAAGAGTAATATCTTCTCAACTTAAGTAACTATGTGCAATTATGGACTAATAATGCAACTAAATGATCCTAAAATGCAACCTAAATGCATCATGAAATGCCTATATTAATATGACTCATCATGAAACCCAAACACTAATTTCATCAATTATTAAACTCTATTTGAACCTAATCATCATTTCCTAAGCCCATAAGAGGAAACAATAAAAATCCCTTAAACCCGACTTTTTTCACACAACTTTATTTTCTCTCCCCTCATTTTCCCCAAGATTTTCGGCCTCCCCTTATTTTTCCCCTCTCTTCCTCTTCGGCACTCCTTTCCTCGCCGGCTGTTGCAACTTCGTCGGTCGTCTGCCGATCACCGCGGCTGCCACCTGCTGACGCTCCGCCTCCTTGCTGGCGTGTTCTTCCCTCTTTTCTTGGTTTGGTTATTTTTCTTCCTCCTCAAGTTATCACTAGTGGGAAAAACCCCCACTTGATGCGGTCAAAATTGGCCTTTCTGATGCGGTTTTGGTCCACATCAGGTGGGGTCGCAGCAGCTTACTGATGTTTTGTGATGCGGTCTAAAACTGCATCAGAAAAAGATAATTTGATGCGGTTTTCAAGAATGATCGCATCAGATTCTTTGTTTTATGAAAAATAAAAAAAAAAGTTGCAGCAGCAACTTTTACAACAACGATTCCAACAAAAATCCAGCAAAACAAAACGAAAACACAAAATACAATGATTCCAACAACCACAATTCATAATTCCAACAAAATTATACAAACGAATTTAAACTAAAAAAAATAGCAATTTATTACAAAACATAAAGTATATAAATTACATAAATGAAAAAACAAGTAATTAACCAAATCTAAAATTACAAAGAAAAAAACTAATTAACAGAAAAATAAGAAACGAAAAAACAAAAATTAAACGAAATTAAACCTAGATCTAGAATAATATAAAATTACAGGATAATAATCGCCACCAAACTTAACAAAATCAACTAAAAACGAAAAACAAATCACTTATTTCGACGGCAAGTAGATCTGGGCTTCGTTGAAGTCGAAACTAGGACGCGGCCGTTGGTGGCGTTGGCGGTTTGTGGTTAGGGTTTTGTGGAGGATGTAGCTTTGCGTTGGCGATGGCAGAGGCGGCGACGGTGGCGTTAGTGTTTGAGAACGACAGAGAGAGGAGGGTGTGTGGTGGTGGTGTTTGAGTAACGAGAGAACGAGGCGTTTGGTGGTGGCGGTGGCGTCGGTGTTTGAGAACGACTGAGAGAGAAGGGTGTGTGGTGGTGGTGGTGTTGTTTGAGTTACGAGATGAGAGAGAGATGAGGGTGTCTGGTGGTGGTGGTGTTGTTTGAGTTACGAGAGGAGAGAGAGATGAGGGTGTCTGGTGGTGGTGGTGTTGTTTGAGTTACGAGAGGAGAGAGAAAAGGAGAGGGAGAGAGAGGATTAGAGAGAAGGGGGGCGGTGTGAATTGTGGGAGAATGGGAGATTATTAGGGTTGGTTGGGGTTTGTTACATAAATAGGCCACGAGTAACGAGAGGAATTTAGCGCTGTATTTTCGGATGCGGTCCACTGAACCGCACCAGGTTCTAAAAAAACCGCATCCGATATTAAATCTGATGCGGTTTTTTTTTTGGACTGCATCCGCTTTTCTTTGCCAAGTTTCCCTCGCATTTTTTTGTTCATTTTCGGATGCGGTTTTACAAAAACCGCATCCGGTACAAAGTGACATATAAGGTTTTTTCCACTAGTGTATTTTCAATGCAAAGTTTATGTTTTAAAGATTTGTTCTAATAAATATTATGTTTAAAAGTTATAGTTTGATGATTTAATTATTGTGAATCTAAGTTTATATATTTTATGTACTGAAGAAATAGTTTAGATTTACTTATCATGTTTGAATTGGATTTTTAATTATCAAAGCATGGATTTTTAGGGTTTTAAAGGTTGGAAAATCATAGGAGTATATTATAGTTTATGAGATTGATTGTTCTTATGATTTCAAATATGTGTAAGCATGTTTAAAAAGAGTTTTAATATATAATATGTTGCTGGAAATTTGAAAATAGTACTGTTGATGGAGATTTCTGATTTTAAAACATCAGTGTTGAGAGTTTTTAACAACTAGTATAGTATTACTATACTAGGAGGGTTTAATACTTAAGTTTTAATGGGGGAAAAGTTTTTAAACACTTTTAAGAATGGTTTAAAGTATTTTATTATTGTTGTAAATTCATAAAGGATTGATTGTGGATTTATATTGGTTGTTTTAGGCGGAGAATTCTCTTTAGGTGACTTTTGAGGTTATGAAAGTGGCAACTGGATTTGTCTACACAAGGTACGTACATACCTATATGTTGATTGGATTAGTATCATGATTTTAAGGATGTGTATTAACACCTCATCTAATCCGGTTTTGAAAGAGTACCGTCAGGAGCACATACCCATTGAGGGGCAGGTGGCGGCACTCCAGATCAATTGGCCCACTCCTTTCTCGGTCAGGATCATGGAGTCCCCTCCTTTCCCAAAGGTTAAGCTCCCTACCATTGATCCTTTTGACGGAACTACTGATCCGGACGATCACCTATCAGCTTACAAGCATCAGATGTATGTCCAAGGGGTGGACGATGCTACTTGGTGTAAGAATTTCCCAGCTACTTTGAAAGGAGTAGCGCAAAAATGGTTCAACAACTTACCTCCTAATTCGGTAATAATTTTACTGAACTTAGTATTCTGTTCACCAGTCACTTTGTGGCTAATCGGCAAGAACAGAAAACAAGCATGCACCTAGGTAAGGTCATCCAAGGTCCTAAGGAAGCCTTGAGAGGTTATGTGAAGAGGTTTAATCTGGAGGCGTTGCAGATCCAAGATTTGAATGCGGGTGTGGCATTTGACGCCTTCATCAGAGGTCTAAGACCAGGAAGTTTTAAGTTTGATTTGGTGAAGAAGAAAATCACTACTCTGACGGAAGCACTGAGGGAGGCTGAAGCATTCATTCATGCCACAGAGGTCTGTGCTGAGGCAAAACAGCCAGAAGTGAAGAAAGTGGAAGAGGCTGTTCAGCCAAAAAAGAATCCGCCCAAGAAGGCTGAGACTTGGGCCATGACTACTATGACCACTCGTCCAAGAGAAGTAGGCGGTCGAGCCGGCGGCCTCTGTTGAACCAATAGAGTTCAACAAAGATCAATATTCCATTTTGATGGAAATAAAAGATCAGCATGAGCTAAAGGCGCCGGCCGAGATGAAGACGCCTTATCGTAACAGGGACAAGAGCAAGTATTGTCACTTTCACAAAGATTGTGGACATGAAACCAATGAATGCAAGCATTTGAAGCGAGCACTAGAAGAGTTGGCTCGAAAAGGAAAGATGAACAATTACCTACCCTCGTCAGGAAGGAAGTTTCAGAAAAGGGATAACCGTCAAGGAAGAAAAATGGACGGAGATAGCACGGATGAGAGATGTAGTGATGGTCATCTCAGGAGGATTTGCAGCTGGAGGTCCGACAAATCGCGGCCACAAAAACTATTTGAGGGAACTCAGCCAGGTTATGCTCACCAACCAGGCCGAGTCTGATCCTTTTCCAAAAATAGTGGTCAGCGAGTTGGACCGGGGGAATATTAGGACGCCTCATGATGACCCGCTGGTTGTGGAAATGAAGATTGCCAATCTAAGGGTTAGGCGAATTTTGATTGACACTGGGAGCTCAACTGACATCATCAGTGCTGATTGTTTGTCTCGTTTAAAGTTTGACAAAAACGATTTGATGCCGGTAAATCATCCTATAATTGGTTTTGGCGGCGGGGTCATACACCCTATGGGACTGTCACCTTGCCTGTCAGAGTTGGAGAAAAAGATGCGGCCAGGACGCTTTTTGTGAAATTTTTGGTAGTACGAGACTTGACAGCTTATAATGTCATTCTCGGGCGACCTACCTTAAATCACATCAAGGCCGTCATTGTGACCCATTTAATGCTGATGAAGTTTGAGTGCGATGGTGGGAAGATTGGATCTCTTTATGGAGACCAGCAAGCTGCCAGAGAATGCTATCTCACCACACTCAAACCATCATCTTGGAAGGAAAAAGCAGAGTGTCCAAGGGCACAAGGAGATGATTCGGCCAAAAAAGTTAAAGGCCAGATTAGTGAGCTTAAGGAGGAAATTGAGAAGGTTCAGGAGTCGCCTTTTCCTGAAAGCACTCCGTCCATGCTTTTGCCTAGCAAGAAGAGAAAGTGTTTGGCTTTAAGGAAGAAAACATTCATCTGAGATAATGGCTATAATGAGTCTGGGACTAGAACGTCCAGCACCTGTGGAAAGTCCAGTAGAGATCTGCTTGAATCCAGAACGTCCGGAAAGGACATTGAAAATTGGATCAGTTTTGAGGACGGAATTCAGGCGCCTTGGTTGCGTTGCTGCGAGAATTTGAAGATGTGTTTGCCTATGCTGTAGAGGAGATGCCTGGGATAGACCCTGAGGTGGCTGTCCATAAGCTCAACATTGAGCCGGGGCAAAAGCCTATTCGGCAGAAGAAGAGGCATCTGGGGCCGGCCAGAAATAAGGCCGTTGACGAAGAAGTTCAAAAGTTGCTCAAATCTAAATTCATCCGGAAACATCTACCCAGATTGGGTAGCAAATGTTGTGATGGTTCCAAAGCCGAATGGCACTTGGAGGATGTGCGTTGATTATACAGATTTGAACAAGGCCTGTCCTAAGGACAGCTTCCCGTTGCCAAAAATAGATCGTTGGTTGATTCTACGGCCGGCCATGCCCTACTGAGCTTTATGGATGCCTACTCTGGCTTCCATCAGATTCCTATGTGGCCGGATGATCAAGATAAGACTTCTTCATTACTGAGAAAGGGCTGTATGGATGGCTCAGGATGCCTTTCGGCCTAAGAAACGCTCCGGCTACATTTCAGAGGCTCATTAATACAGTATTTCAGCCGCAGCTCGGCCGAAATATGGAAGCTTATATAGACGACATGATCGTCAAGAGTAAAGAGAAAGATCATCTGGACGATCTGAGGGAAACCTTCCTCACCTTGAGAAAATTCAAGTTGAAGCTTAATCCGCAAAAATGTGTGTTCGGCGTAGTTGCTGGGAAATTTCTGGGATTTTTGGTTGATCAGAGAGGGATTGAGGCAAATCCCGACAAAATTCAGGCTATTATGAATATGTCTTCGCCGTCCAAAGTCAAAGAAGTTCAGAGGTTGACGGGCTGTTTGGCTGCTCTTGGACGGTTTCTCTCAAAATCAGGGGACAAATGTCACCATTTCTTTGCTACCATCAAGAAAAATGCCAAGTTTGAATGGTCAGATGAAGCTGAAGTAGCCCTTCAGCAAGTAAAAGATCATCTTCGGCAGCTGCCTAGGCTGATCAGTCCGGCCGAAGGAGAGAGGTTGTATGTGTATCTGGCTGTATCACCCTTCGCGGTAAGTGCAGTCCTTTGGCTGAAAGAGATCGGTGCAAATACCCGTATATTTTGTGAGCCATGTGCTTAAAGATGCTGAGAACAGATATTCTCCATCGAGAAATTCGGCCTGGCTTGCTGATGGCAGCCGGAAGTTAAGCCTTACTTCTTAGCTCACAGCATCTTGTATATACAGATCAGCCGCTTAGGCAAGTGTTGCATAAGATGGATGCCTCTGGCCGAATGCTTAAAATGGGCTGTTGAGCTGAATATGTTTGATTTAACATTTGAGCCTAGAAAGGCAATCAAGGGCCAGGCTTTGGCTGATTTATGTAGAGCTTACTCGGCCTACGATAGAAAGCGTCCAAGATCCAGCAGCAGGAAGGCGTCATTGGACCCTTATGGTGGACGGATCCTCAACTGCCAACGGATGTGGGGCAGGAATCATTTTTCAATCTCCAGAAGGGGATAAGTTTGAATATGCTATGAAATTCAAGTTCCAGGCGTCCAATAATGAGGCAGAGTATGAAGCTCTCTTAGCCGGCATAAAAATGTGTAAAGCGGCTGGGGCCTGGAAATTGAGGCTAAGGACTCTCTGCTGGTTGTCAGTCAGGTCAATGGTGATTTGAATGCAAGGAGCGTCCATGAGAAGTATATGAATTTGGTCAAGGAGAGATCAAGTCTTTAAAGAGGTTCGTCCTAGACAGGTGCCCAGATCAGAAAACCATCAAGCTGATGCCCTCTCTAAACTGGCCAGCTCGGCTGAAGGAGATGTTCCTAGAACAGTCTTTTGGGAGGTGAAGGCGGCCAAGAGCATTGAGGCCGGAGAAGTACTGTTTCTCAGCCGAGATGATGAGTGGATGAGTCCTATCATTGAGTTCAAGAAGACTGGCCGTCCGCCTCTTGATCCCATTAAGGCCAAGTATGTGAGGCTAGGGACAAGTGGTTTGAGTTGTGGAATGGACCTTATACAAAAATCCTATAATCGGCCTCTTCTCAAGTGCATCAGCCGAAAGGAAGGTCTGGACGTTTTGAAGGAGTTGCATGAGGGAGCTTGTGCTTCTCACATTGGAGGAAGAGCTTTGGCAGAAAGGGCTCTCAGGACGGGCTACTTTTGGCCGACCTTAAAAGAAGATGCACTCCTCTATGCCAAGAAGTGTGATAGTTGCCAAAAGCATGGTAATATCCATCAAAAGCCGTCCAATTACTGACGCCCATTCTCTTTCCTCTTCCCTTTGCTAAATGGGGGATGGACATTCTTGGGCCTTTTCCTGTTGCTGCGGCCAGAAGAAATTTGTAATAGTAGCTGTAGACTACTTTACAAAATGGGTTGAAGCTGAAGCTTAAGGGGCATCACCACCAACGATGTCAAAGGGTTCATTGGAAGAACTTGATTACAAGGTTTGGCATGCCCCAGTCCATCGTCTTTGATAATGGGCCGCAATTTGAAACGCCCAAGCTTCGTCAATGGTTGGCCGATCAAGGAGTTAAGGCTCACTTTGCAGCAGTAGCTCATCCACAGGCTAATGGGCAAGTAGAGGCCTTTAACAAGATCCTTTCGGCCGGAATAAAAAAGAAGTTAGACAATGCAAAGGGGCTTTGGGTAGAAGAATTGCAGCTGGTCTTATGGTCAATTAGGACGACGGCCAAGAATTCCACAGGAGAGACTCCTTTATGATGGTTTATGGTTCTGAGGCTGTCCTTCCTATTGAAGTTGAGGAACCCACCTTAAGAGTAATGATGTACTCAGAAGATGCTAACTGGGCAGCTCTTAGGACGGCTTTGGACTTAGTTCCTGAAGTCAGGGGCAATGCTCTGCTGAGGATGCAACTATATAAGTTGAGAATGGCTAGAGACTTCAACAAAAGAGTTGCTAGACGTCCACTAAAGATGGGAGATCTCGTCCTCAGAAAGATGGAAGCGGTCGGCCGAGCTAAAGAGTTAGGCAAGCTTACTCCTAACTGGGAAGGACCCTATAAGATAATCGAAGTCGTTCAGAATGGTACCTTTCGTCTCGAAGGATTGGACGGACGTCCTATTCCTAGGACGTGGAATTCTGACACTTTGAAGAAATACTTTGTTTAGAGCACCCAGCTAAATTGTAATCTTTTCCTAATGCATTACAATGAAAAAGTAGAATGTAGACATGTACCTTGACTATCCGTCAAGCAAACTTCATATAATACAATTCTACTTCTCTATGACTTTGTTTTAATTGTTTGCTTAAGTTACATACTAACGTCAAAAGCTAACTAATTTTCCAAAGCAAAAAGACAAGCACCTTTCATTGGGAGTGCGGCTGAACATGTTATCATTCTTAAACGGATAAAACATGTCAGATTTGGCCGATTGTTTTCTTAAAGACATCTCCTGAACAAGGTCGGCTGGAAATAAGACGCCTTAGTAAAGGATCTTACTGTCCGTCCAAAAGCCACAAAACTTCAAAATAACAACCTTAGTAAAGGAACAAGTTATTTTATGATTTCACAAAGATGGACGAGGTTTTCCGAAGAATCAGTTCGTCCAACTATCATTCAGACGAGTTGCTCTCCAAAGAGGCAGCCCGTCAGAATATTAGCCTGGACGAGTTGCTTCTGGCATAAAACGCTCGTCCTAGTTGTTTAAAAATTATCTTCTTAACTCCTTCTTGAACAGGGAAAAGTTATAAAAACTCTTGTCCAAGAAGGGGGGATATAGGGACATAATTTATAAAATGCTAAGTCTTTGTCCAAAGACGAACGACACCCAGGGTCTGGCCGAGCAAACTTTTATACTTAAAATCCAAAAAGTAAAAGCAAGTCTTTGCTTGAGCATCTGGTTATGAACGTCCAGAAAAGAGCTACTGAGTCAGATCAGAATGATTGACGAGATTATTTATACTTGGCTTTAATGATAGTACTAGAAGAAATCGGCCAAAAGAGTTGATTAGACCAGCCAAATATTAAGACGAATTACTTTTATACTTGAACATTGATGAAGTTGTAAGTATAATCGGCCAAAATGTTATGACGAACTACTTTTGTACTTGGTAAGACAATGCGTCCAAAACAGTAAAGCATAGAACAACAGAGATTGAAAAAGTTAGCTTCCCATAAATATAAAAAGATGATTACAACCTAAATTCATCTAAGTACAAAAGAAAAAAATTACAGGTGGCTCACAGCCAGATACAACAAAAGAACTAGGCGGCAGGAGGATCGTTGTCCTCTTCGTCCTGGGCCTCTGCATTGTCCTCTCCCTCTTCATCCTCAGAGGATTCTTCAAAGACGGGAGGTTCTGCTTTAGTTATGGTGGCCTTATGCAAGGCTTCTTGGAATTCCAGCCGACGAGCATATCTGGGGATATCCTCCTCCTCGGCCATCATCTCAAAAGCCTTCACCGCCCATTCTTTTGAGGTATCTATGATGGTGTTCATAGCCTCTTTGGCGCCGGCAATTGTCTCTGCAACCTCAGTTCGAAGGGCTTGGTTTTTGACCTTCAGGACGAGGTTTTCCTTGAAGAAATCGGCAGCCATAGTCATGGCTGAATTCCTCTCGTCCGTCAGAACACGTTCCAACGAAGCCCGTTCGTCTATCATCTCCGTCAACCGAAGTAGATAGACTTTGATCTGAGATTCCAGCTCAGCCGACCTTTTTTCCAAAGCAACTTTGGTTTGCTGGTGCAACACCTCTTGCTCGGAAATGACGAACTGAGCATGGTCGGCGGCCGCAGTTACATCATGGACGAGCTTTTTATTCTCTTTTCTGAGCTCCTTCGCCCAGTCTTCTGTTATCATGCTGCGAGCAAAAAGCTGAAAACATAAAAGGATAGGGCATGTCAGGACGGATAATAAAAAAGTAAATGAAGACCAAGTAAAAAGCATAAGCGTCCGAAGAGGAAAGAATGTACCTCGGCAGCAAGCTGAGACATGTAGCCTACATGCCCAGACGATGCTCCCCTTAACCCCTTGATATAAGTTTCGGGAAAGCACTTGAACAGCTCCGTCTTGAGCTTCTCACGATCAGACGACGACATCTTTCCAAAGGCTGGAGAAGATTCATCGTCAGAGAGGCTAGGGGAGCCGACAACAGCAGGACCCTTCCCTTTATCTGAAAGGTTAGACTCGTCAGTACACCTGATGGGAATAACCACGGTCTGTTTGTTGGACGGACTCATCGGACGCCCGCCAACCCGTAGTGTTCTAACTACGTTGGAATAGTAGGACTCACCAGAAGAACGGGAAGCCGTTCTATAAGCGGCCGGCATCTGGCCTACCAGTTGGGCCACTGGCCCAGAAAAGGCGGATCCGTCCACAGCCGCGTCCGGCTTGGAAGATTGTTCAGCGTCGTCCAGAATGACAACCTCGTCAGGTTGCGAAGAATCGGGTTGCTCAGCCGGACCAGTATAGGCCACCAGGGCTCGAGAGTCAACTTCAGCTGGCTCCTCTTTGGTCCTCCTCCTTGGCCGGAAGGTCGATCACGACCTTGGGAACCGGCCGAGTGGTCTTCTTCCTCTTAGCAGTAAAACCCTTTGCCTTTTTTGAGGGAGGGGCTTCACTGGTGCCTGCTGGCCGTTTCTTTGCAGCGGCTTTCTCGGCCAGAGCTTTTGAAGTTGGGGCATTTTTCTGAAAAAAGTGGAATGCTCGTCAAGATATCAATCAGGACGAATTGATCCTCAAATAAGCAACTCGTCCAACACTATTCTAGACGGACTGCCCCTCGAAGAGGCAAACCGTCAAGATATCAACCAGGACGGGTTGCTGTTCAGATGAGTAACTCGTCCTATGCTACTCCAGACGGACTGTCCTCCTAAGAGGCAAGCCGTCAAGAATTCAACCTAGCCGAGTTGCTTCTTGGGAAGTTAGCTCGTCCTGTGTTTCTCTGGACGAATTGCCCCATGGGTAGACAAGTCGTCCAGGCACCATCTTGACGGGTTACCCTCCAAAGTAGCAGACCGGCCGGCTAAAAAAAAAAAAAAAAAAAAAAAACAAACAAAAATATGAATACATATACAAAGCTCACCAAGGTGTCGGCCCTCTTTTCGGCACCTGACTTGCTGTACTCCTTCCATAGAGTGTCCGCAATCTGGATGAGCTCATATCTCCTATCCAAGACTTCCTGAGCTTGCTCCTGGCTGAATCTGAAAGAGAGAAACAAATGTTGGACGAATGATAATTAAGTCTAGAAATTTGTACTTGGAAGATTCTCAGTTGATATACCTCTGTCCTCGTCCTGCCTTAAGCCGGCAGCGACCAGGAAGTTGTCATGATAAAACATTTCCTTAAAAGGAATCCAATTGGACGGACCTTTGAAAGAAACATCTTCCATAGTATACTCCGAAACCCGGAAGTACTCCACCATCTCTTCGGCAGAGTTACTCTCCAGTTCCAAGTATGAGGCCATCCGTCCAGTATTTGTGGTTGTCCGGCTAAAATACCGAAGACGGTTTGCCACCGCTTTACTGGCGCCTGGACAAAAGGAACTCGCCCTTCCATGAGTGCATCTTGGAAGTCTTATCCCAAGACGTCAAGAATCCTTGACGTTGCACACGCTCAGCCAGCTTCCTTCAATGGTCCTAGGGACCTTGGCGACGTAGTGAATATGGGTGAAAGCGGCCAGAGAAGGGTCCTTTCCCTTTAAATTGCAGACGGCCAGAAAGGTAAGAATGTTTTGCCAAGAGTTAGGGGCAAGCTGGTTATGTCCTATGCCGTAATACTGAGAAGTTGGCTGATGAAAGGGTGAAGGGGAAAGCGCAGGCCGGCATCTAATGCCAGCCGATAAACTGCAAAATGGCCTGGAGGAGCACTGAAAATAGTGTCCTCTCGGCCGGGAAGTACAAAGTGGTAGCCAGGCATGGGCATTGCCACCGAAAAAGGACTAAGGTCCGAGCCTAATCGTCCTAACCATGTGTTGTCGGCCAGGATGAACCTAGGGTCAGAAAGGGGACCTAGCCGTCGTCTTATTTCAGACGAAGTGGTTGATGGCTCCTCTGAGCCACTAGCAGGGTCAGAAGAGCTAGCCGTCCTTGGCTCATCTGAGATCGTCCTATGTATGGACGGGCTGGCTTCTGGAGAGCCCCTGATTCTGGTTCCTCCTCGGCATGTTCGGAGAAGGAGTGTGGTAGGCAGGACGAGCGCTTTGGGTCTCTCGTTCTCCTTCGGCCGGAATTCGCCCAGTGGATTCCTCCCTTTCAGAGCTAGAGGCCGGCATGGTTACCCCTCTTCTGATGCGAGCCGTTTGCTTGACGCGCGCCAGATTACCCTGCACAGGTAAAGACTGGGTCGTCTGACTTTGCCGTCCATGGCTAAAGATAAAGAATGCATGCCCGGCCAAGATAGGACCAACTCTAGAAGATGCCGAGGAAGTTAGGCCCTCTGTTCTAGGGTTAGCACCAACCCGTGAGCGGCCGGAATTGTTCGAGGAAGAGGACGAATCCATTTTCTTAAAATATGTGTGCAATCAAGAAAAAGTTGAGAATATACCTGTAGAAGAAAATTCGGACGAATGTTGAAGATGACTTGAAACCTCGGACGAGCAAAACACCAATAGCAAGAGCTTGGACGGGGTTGTTCTTCTCTCTAAAAAGTTCAGTAAAAATTTGCAGAGTCTCTCTCTCTAGAAAATTTCTCAGCAAAGTTAAAATGATTCCAGGAGCGACTAAGGCACATATTTATAGAGGGGTGAAAATGACCCCCTCATCCGGTAAAAGTAACCGTTGTTCATAGGAAGTTGACCTGTGGAGACCGGCAAAATGGCGCCTCTTTTTTGAAAAAGAGAAGAGCAGTTCCAGGTCGGTTAAAAGAGGAAGATTAACCGTCTTGGCGCCCAAAAGATAATAACTCCCTCTTTTAAGGGGCAAATGTTGTAGCCTAAAAAATAAACGGCTCTGGTACTGACACGTGGCTCATCTGAGCCCTACAGTGGCATACATGCAGGGGAATAAAAGTACAAAAGGGCCTGAAGGTGACAGGCCTAAAAGTACGTTTCTCTGAAACGTACTAAAAAGACCTTCTTCTGGCCCCAAAAACTGTACTTAGGCCCAGCAAGTCTGATTTACACCTTTATATGAAAGTGAGGTGTACTGACCAGTTAACAGCTGCCACGTGTCCCAAAACTTTGATTAGCCAATCAGATGCTCCCAAATTAGGGTGACATCAAGGCACAGCAGTCATTTCAAACAGTATAAATAGTCCTTGATTTCAGGGTGAAAGGTACGTTTTTCAGGCATAGTACTGTTACTCTGTCATAAATTCTTCTCTCTCTCTCTCTACTTTCTCTCTCTAAAGTTCCTTTACATCCCTGACATCTGACTTAAGCTTCGGAGGGGGAAATACCACCCAAACCTCCAGGGTGGGTCCCTTTTGTGCAGGTTGCTGGTCAGGAGTTTGCTTCGGGATTTGGACCAATCATTGTTGCACAAGTCTCCAGTTCTAAGAACCCATCTTTGGGAGTTGTGATATAAATTGCTAGTTTTACACTACATAACAGTTACTATGCTTTATGTTGTCGGTTATTCTTACTTATTGTTTATAGTTGAGATTATATATGTTAAGTGAGAGTATCAATTGCTTATAAAAGTTATATTTAGTTTTTATAGATCTCTAGCCATTTCTGATAGAGAATATACTAGAGTAGGGAGATACTACAAGCCTATTGTATTGAGTGATGATGAGAGTGATGGAGGTTATGATTCTAACAATGATAGTTGAACCAGTCTATAGGTCATTATGCGTCATGTATTGAGAGAGCAGTGACGGGTCCAAGAATTACGACACATGGGTTCGAACTTATTCAAATGTAGAAACAAAACTAGCCTTATACTCCCTTTGTTTCCTAAAGATCTTCCTTATTACTGTTCCTACAGATACCAAGGAGTATCCATTTGTGTGGGGTGTGGGGTGGGTAAAGTAGGAGAGAGAGAGGGGTTAAGATAAATAAACAAATAAAAAGGCATTAAAGCAGGAGAGAGAAAGGGAGTAAAATTGAATTAATAATGTAATGGTGGACCATGTGATAGGGACATAAGAGGGTAAAAAGAGGAAAAAAATTCCAAATAAGGAATAAAGTAAAAGAAGGAAGATCTTTTGAAAAAACACTTAAACGGAAAGAGAGAAGATCTTTAGGAAACGGAGGGAGTATGCCACATGCAATATTAATACTTATTTTAGTTGTTTGTATAGGCAATTTTTAGTTTTAATTTTTCAATGAGATCAACAAATATGTATTTACAACTATTACTTTAAAATTAAGTATTGAAACTCTTTCTTTTTAACATATATTGATAAATTTTGATATGTTCCATTCAAGAAAAATAAGTATAGGAAACTCTAATAACCTTCACAAGTGAAAGGAAAAAAAATATGAAATAGTATTAACAATAAAAAAGTAAAATCTAACCTATGTAATTTTAAAATCACCCACAATAAGCTCTTTGTAATGTAGTTTGCTAATAATTATTAATGCTATCAATAATTGATTGCTTAAACAAGGAAATTTGAAGAAAAGATGATTTTTTTCAAAGGAAAAAGATAGGAGGAATGAAACAGGTATTAGTACTTGGTGGGAGGGGAACATTTGTAAATTGAGAAGGAAAGCTAGAAAATGGAGCATTAAGAAACAAGGGAAAAAACCAAAGGGAAAAAAACAAAAGTTGCAATAATAAAAAAGAGGGGGGGGGGGAAACATGCTACTTCTGGGATTTGATCCCGAGACCTTGCATGTCAAACTCTTAGAATTCATGCTGCCCAGACCACTCAGCCATAATGCATATATTTCATTATTTTGTGCGCATTTTGTTATAAACGTTATTCTTTTCCTCTAAACTCTCGTTTCGTCTGTGGATCCGCGTGGGTTCAGTTGAACCCACGCTGGATTCGCTAATGATTGAGAGTATGTATGTCTGGTAGTGATGATGAGGTTCTCTACAAGTTTGACCGTGCTAAGGGACATACCAGAATGGATATCTACTGTGCCGTTATGAGACCCGAGACTGAAGAGGACGAGCCTCAATCTAAGAAGTTGCGAAGATCTACGAGACCGAAAAGATATGTTTACTATAATACTAAGGACATTGATGACTTTGAAGATGAGGTTTTCACTCCACAGAAGTACAAGGAATCAAAGGATAATACTGATAATGTATCTCCTTAGATGACTTACCTATGTAATTAAGTTTTGAGAATAATGTTGGATAAATACTCAAACAATGGTTTAAATTTATTTCATAGTACTTTTATTTTGTTTTAGGAAGAAAATACAGTATTATGGTTTGGAAAATTATTACTAGCATCTTTTGAGGAATAAAAAGGAAAATATTTAGTTATCCAAGTGAGCAAGAAATTATTTTGGGAACGCGAAGGAGAATATTTTATTTATTTATTTATTGTGATTGAACTTTTATTTTCTCATCTCCGTATGTGTATTCTTGATGTGAATATTTTTCATGAATCATTATGTGGTTGATGATGATTATTCCGTGGTGTTGTTATAACTTCTTGAGAAATTGTTTATTGATGCGATCTTGTATGATCAGATCAAATGTTGCCTTCTTAGAGAATGGCATGTAGGTTATGTATTGAAACCTAAGGTGGAGTTACTTTAATTTTAGGTTGCGTGGTAGAATGACTAACAATGGTAACAATTTAGCTGCTGTTATTCGCCTTTTGGCGGAGAAACTAACTCAAGAAAGAGCTGAGCGTCCCGTTCTGCTGGGGACATGTTTGAGAGACTAGCCAAGGTTAAACTGCCATACTTTAAGGGGCAATCTGATCTTACCTTTTTAGAGAATTGGATTAGGGAGTTTGAAAAGATCATTGGGGTTGTGAACTATCCTACGGGTATGAGAGTACGTCAAGCAGTATTTTGTACCTAAAAGATGAGGCTGATTTGTGGCGAAGAGAAAACGGGGGTAGACTGAGTGTTGCTGAGGGATTTAATTGAGATTCTTTTGTTACTACCTTAAGGGAGAACTTTTAACCTGCTTTTATGAGAAAACATAAGGCCGAAGAGTTTATTCATCCTTAGGATGTGGAGTATGACCATCTCTGAGTATTACAGTAAGTTCATAGCACTGTCAAGGTTTGCACCTGAGGTAGTAGCTACTGAGGAATTAAAGGCTCAAAGGTTTGAGCAAGGTTTGACTGAGGAAATCCAGCTGGGATTAGGTGGTGAAACTTTTTCAACTCTACACATTGTGTATGGAAAAGCCGCCCACATTTATGGTCTTCCGTCGAGGTGGTATAAAAAGAATATTGTAGTAGGTGAGAAAAGAAAGGATTTCAGTGCTGGGAGAAATCAAATGAATTTCAAGAAGAACAGGAATAGGAATGGGAATGGGAATGGGGATTTCCAAGGGTGAAATGATCAGGGATACAACAATAAGGGATACTCTGAGAGGACCTAACATTGTAAGAAGTGCAGTAATAACCACCCTAGTGCAGACTGTAAGAGAGACCTAGTAACCTATAACTACTACCAGAAGAAGGGTCATATGGAGTAGGAGTGCTTCACTAAGCAAAAGAAAGAGCATAATGGTAATGGAAGTGGTAACCAGGTAAGGTCCGGGTTCAACCAGTCAGGGAATCAAGGTTATAAGCATGTAGGATTACAGAACAACCAAGGGAACCACAGTAAGCCTGCTAGTGAGAGCGAAAACCAGAATAAGACTCCAGGTAAACTGTTTGTAATGAGCCGCAATTAAGCTGAACGATCTGCCGACGTAGTTTCTGGTACTTTTTCTATTAACCCCATTCTCGTTGAAACGTTGTTTGATTCAGGGGCGACTTCTTCGTTTGTTCGTCGTCTGTCATTAAGAGTCTGAGGTCGGTAGATTTCGAGGTAATTGATTTGCCTATTAGTATACCTACCGGAGAGATCATAAGGTGTACCAAGTTGTTTAAGGATTTGTCTCTAAAGATAGGAGATTGTGTATTTCCTTCTAATTTAATAGAATTCAATTTGGGAGACTTAGATGTTATTCTTGGGATGAATTGGTTAGGATCTACAAGGGAAAAATAGAATGTGAAGCTCTGAAAGCAGTGTTGAGAAGACCTTTGGGAAAAATGACTTCATATAGACGATTTGGGAAGCCTAAGAACTTTGGGCTTATCTATGCAATGTAAGTGAGGAAGTTAATGAAGAAGGGGTGTGAGCTATTTTTCTATAGTGTGCAAGATGTGAGTAAAGAGGTTCGGGTGAATATTGAGGATGTTGTGATCGTGAAGAGTTTATGGATGTGTTTAATTTTCGAGTGAGATTTCGAGTATGCCACCTGTTAGAGTTATTGAGTTCACCATAGACATAGTTTCTGGAACTGCACCTATATCTAAGGCACCTTATAGAATGACACCTCCTGAGATGGGTCACTATGTGTCTAAAGAGGGAGTTTTTGTAGATCCTGCTAAGATCCAAGCTGTTATTGAGTGGCCTACTCCAAAGAATGAGCTCTTAGACAAATTTGTCATGGTATTCATTGATGATATTCTGATCTATTCGAGGAATGAAGTAGAGCATGATGAGCACTTGAGGATTATATTTGAGGCACTTAGGAAGAATCAATTGTATGCCAAGTTTTCTAAGTGTAAGTTTCGTTTGGAAAAAGTAGCATTTTTGGGTCATTATGTGTCTAAAGAGGGAGTTTCTATAGATCATGCTAAGATCCAAGCTGTTAGTGAGTGGCCTACTCCAAAGAATGTGTCAGATATTAGGAGTTTTCTAGGTCTAGCTGGCTATTATAGGAGATTTATGAGAGATTTCTCGAAGATAGCAAGGCCAATGACCAATTTGATGAAGAAAGAGTCAAAGTTTGAGTGGAGTGAGAAGTGCGAGGAAGCCTTCTATATTTTAATGGATCGTTTTAACATTTGTACCTGTATTGATCCTGCCTGATGGAAATGAGGGATTTAAGGTGTATAATGATGCTTCAAAGAATGATTTAGGATGTGTTTTACAGCAGAATGGGAAGGTGATCGCGTATGTGTCGCGTCAATTGAAACAGTATGAGACTAATTACCCTACCCATGACTTAAAGTTTTGTCCCCGTCTTTAAATCATTCACAGAAAACCCAAACAGATCAGACTCAACAGAAACCATATTATTAGTGGTAAATTTACGAACTTAGACGAGGTTTTTAATGAGTTTACGATCATGCAAAATATTATTTAAGGTAAAGGAGGGTATGGTGAAGGCAAATGAGTGCTACCGTGCCCAACAACAGGAATAAGAGGGCCACTACCAACAACTATGTTATCATTATTATCAATCGAATTGAAATAAGAAGAGAAAATACTTGGATCCGCTGTCATGTGAGATGTAGCACCGGTATCCATGTAAAAATTCCCGTCGGGTTGTGAGAACGAGAGAGCGTGCATAACAGCTTCAATGTCAGTCTGGGTATAGCCTGCTAGAGAGAAAGCAGCAGCATGGTAGGGTTGTGGTTTGGGCCCAAGCAAACCAGTACCATTGGGCCGTGGGTATTGGAGAGTCGCCCGCCACGAAGAAGTGGGTAGGGGCATGGAGGAATGGACCAGGGAGGCCCCCACCCTTACCACGACTGGTGTTACCGCTGCCACGCAGGAAGGGGAGCACTAGACGAAGGTGAAGAACTGCCAAAGGGCCCATGGGATCCCGAATTTTGTTGGCGATTTTTATGGGTTTGCTTGCCATGTTGTTTCCCCTTTTTGTTCTTACCATGATAAGGCTATTGGCGACCAGAATTAGAAGCATTTGAGTCGGACGGAGCGCCGGCGATCAAGGTCTTTGCCGAAGTTCGATTATTGTCTTTAGCAAGGCGCGCTTTGATTGTACGTTCAATTAATTTCAAGCGCGTACGAAAATTTTCAAACTGTGGTAATGGGGATTGATTTTGAATGAAATCGCAAGTGGTGGAGTAGGCTTCAGAAAGGTTGCGGGTGAGTTTAAGAACCAGACCAATGTTATTGATCGGAGCATCAAGATCAACAAGACGATCCGTGAGAGACTTAAGATGATTGCAGTAGCCATCAATGGTTCTCAAGCCTTCAAAGTATGCGGCAAAGAGTTCATATTCGAGATGAGTGGCACGACTATCTTTGTTGTCTTGAAACAAGGCTTCAAGTTTGCGTCAGGCAACCGCAGAGGAGTCATCACGCTGAAGTATAGCTTGAAGGAGATCTGTGGAGATTGTGGAAAAAAACCACTGGAAAATGGCGGCATCAACCCCTTTTCACATAGCTAATTGCAGTTTCATATGCCTCTTTTTCCTTTGCATCGGTAGGTGGGATGATGTGGTGGTGAAGGTCATGAACCCTAACAAGCACTTGAAAGAGGGCTGTCCAAGAGTGATACAAACCTTGTTCATTGTCCAACATAATAGGTATAAGATACTTGTCGTTGGTGATAGTCAAAGTCGGATGAAACTTAGGACTATGAGTCATGATGGAGATGGAGATGGAGAAGAGGAGAAGAGGAGAAGAAGAGAAGAGAAGAAGAAGAAAGAGAGGAAGGGGTCGTGTGGTGGTTGGGAGGAAAACCTAGGATCATAAACCCTAATCTGATACCATGAAAGATTATGATCGGTGCCTCTTTCATTAATTAAAACCAATATATAGTATTGGGTTCATAAAGGGTAAGATGATAATACAAAGATTACAAACATAAGATATACAAGCAAATACTCCCTCCGTCCCATAATATAAGTCCTGATTCCGTTTTTACGCGTGAATTAAGGTTAAATAGAATCTTGTTTTATTATTTTTATTGAGAAATACTTACATTGTTTCTTTTTTAACAAAAAATAAAAACTGTCATTTAATGTTGCATGGTTTAATGTGTAGAGGAGTTCAATGAGGTAGATGAATTCCATTTTGTCATTAATAATGGTGCATTGGAAGCTGAAATTATGATGACATTTTGGGAATTAAACTATTTTCATGAAGGTATTTTGGGCATAATTATTGATTAAAAATAGAAATAAGACTTATATATTGGGACACCTTATAAGGAAACAGGACTTATATTATGGGACGGGGGAGTATATATACATATATTCTAACATAATTCCTACTTTCAAACACCACATTTGATAAAATTCGAACCCAAGATCTCAAGGATATAAGGTAAATAGTCTTGCCAAGAAATCAAAAAATATTTTTTGCTAGGCTAATTGTTTGTGTAGGACATTGTGTTATGACTTGTAGGTGTGGACTTGTAAGCAAAGTCTAGAGTAAAGTAAATGGTTTCACAATAGTTTATTATGAGACTAGGGTCGATTTTTCCTTTTATAGGAGATGTTTCTTGATGTCTCACAATGATATATAGTGTAAGTGTTAAATGTAAAACATGTTATTATCTCTCTTCTCTGCTCTCTTAATTTTTTTTTTGTTATTCTTAGTTTCTGTCCATCCACCTCTCGATTGATAATAAGCCTTTTTTTTACTACTTTTTAAGTTCATGTTTTTGTTCATGTTTTGAAACTCTTTCCTCTCTCAATTTAAACTCTTTTATTCAAATATTGGGTTACATGCATCTATATAGACTTTATATATCTCAGTGTAATAGTTTAGGATTATTCTTTTTAATTACGTATCAAAATTTATTTTGTTGATAAAGATTTATATAGTGTCTCAACAGGTGTCAATTTTAAATCTACAATGATTGTAATCTTGCCAAATTAGAAATTTGTTTGATCTAAATTGCTTTGTATTTGCTCCTTCTTATCTCTATTATAGATGATGTATAACTCTTTCATTAACGAGATAATTGTAATTCTAAAAAATGGATTAGCATGAGATGTCTTACTCGAGACTTTCTCAATTGGATAAGGACGTATGTTTTGTTGCTAATCAAATTGGATTAGGCAAATTGAAAAGTAAGATAAACTGCTCCGGATTGATGAAGTCGATCTATCATACTTTCAACCAAATTCCCCAATAATTATTAGATTGGGGATAGGCTGATAGCCTTATTCTTTCTAGTACAGAAACAAAAAGAAAGCAATCAACCACCAAGGAAAGCTCACTGTAGAGCTAAAGCTAATTAGTGATGAATCTAGAATGTGTATTAAGTTGGATCGAAATAAAACCACTATTTTAACGGATCCAAACATTCAATTTTACAAGAAAATTTCTGAAGATCTCATATTAGGTAAGGAATTTTTTCTTATTTAAGTGGAGTTTAAGTGTTTAACTGACTCCACTAAACACAATGTACATCCGCCTCTAGAACTAATCATATATCCACGACCAGATACATATTGGTCTTACACCCGCTCAAGGTGGCTATCTGGCCTAACCCGAATTCCTCAGCGAGTTCGTACGACTTTTTCTAGGCAAAATTGGGCCATGTTTCTAGCAATGGTCTAGGCGTCTAGCTCATGATCAACTAAATTTTGGCGGACTGCAAAAGCCGTCCTAAGAAATTAAGGGCATCTCCAACAATAAACATGAGCTAAATACCTCAAATGAGCCGAAGGAAAAAAAAAACAGAAATTGATACATTACTATTGCTTAATTTTGCTTAATTTTTACAGCATTTCCCTCTATACAACACTGATTTCTGATCTTCCAGGACTTCAAGTCTTGGTCTTAGGAATACTCGAAGAACCAAACGCTCAATCAAGAAATACAAGCTTATAAAAACTTACAGATATTTAGTATCTAGGTAGGCCTAATATCTATCAGAATCACTCAAAAGTCGGGATACATTTTATTCATCAATTCCCTTATCTTGAAAATCACCACAGCTTGATCAGACTATTAACAGTAGCTTCGATTCAGAAGTCTCAAAGTTCCGATTAGCATCCATCGGCCAACCCACTGGTTGATCGAGCACAAGAACTACACCACTTCAAATCACATCACTCCACTTTTTAAGTTAAGAAAACCACTCATCAAACCATAAACACAATCAGCCTTGTTAAAAGGAACCTGTATGAATTAAGGTAATTATTCTAATCTATGTCCTAAGATGTCAGTGAGTTATATGACTGACCTTGATTTACTCGCGGTTCAGCATATGGCCTAATGAAGGTCCTACGCCACCAGACCTCAAACGCTCTTTGAAGATTCGGGCAGTTATCACCAGCTTTAAGAAAATTGCCCAACCAAGAGAGCAGAATACTCCGCTGATCCTCTAGGGGTAAAGTCAAGATCGTCCTTCCAATCCCTTCCTCCACAACCTTCCGATCAAATGATCTGCATCCGTGATTCAGCCAGCTGTAATCACTAGTTAATGGCTCCAACCATGTCTGCAACAGCATCTGACGGATGTCCTTTGATGGAAGTAGCTCCCCCTTACCTATCCCAACGAACAACCTTGCTGTTATGCAGCTAACATGGTAGCGAGTCATAGCAGGCAGCTTTTGATGTAAGCTCGCTAACTCCTGTTGACGGATCCACATGAGGGCAAACTCGTCTGCTACCTGCCTTTCAGCCAAAATCTCCAGCAACCAGGCAAGGTTGTCTGCTTCTAGCGCAATCTGCTTGGCAATTGGGTCCTGGCAGTCCATGGGCTTGTCACTAAATTCAGGCCCTGTGGCCCGCTTGAAATGGGATAATAATGAATCTAAGCAGCTTCTACATGAAGCATAAATTGTTTCGTAACAGATATCAGGCGAGCTATCAGAATCTGAGCTGCTGTTATTCTCCCTAAGAAGTTTCAGAACAATTGATTTCATTTCACGACGACCTCTCTCTTCGTTACTCTTAAGAACAAGTTCCACTATGTGAGATAATGTGTCTTTAGGAGGTCTGGAGACGTTTGAAGAGACTCGTTTCAGGACTGGATTTACACCAACCCCCTCGCTCTGAAGTTTAAGAATCGAAGATACCACTTTCTCCTCCTCCTCTTCCCCAACCCAAGGGGCAGCTTCCAGGTAATTTAAACAAGCCTGAATACATGAGCCATAACCAACTACTTCTGCCACCTGCAACGAATGCATCTTCTGTTCATAAATGCCAAAGGATTGGGCAAAATAAAGAGAACAAAAGTGAATAGGTCGATACTCTTGCCTTAGACATATAACTTGTGTCCATGGTTTTTTTTTCTGACCTTTTTATCTCTATAAGTTCTTTTTGGTAGGTGAATACTATATGGAAAACCCCCTTATATCATCAGTGATTTTATCTTGATGTGCATTTCAGAGTCACAACTCATATTTAAGTTTCTAAGGCATACGACATGAGTTCGAAAAAAATGGAAGAAAAGCTAAAAAGAGGCATCTTTATTACGGGAAACTAATACAGGCAAGAATGTAAAGAAACAAATCGATATAGAGTTGCCTTTTCTGAGTTACCTTGAGAATTCGAAGCACTCGTTGAACGCTTTGCTTCAGAAGCCTCTGCTTCATGTCTTTTGAATACATCAAACCAATAGTTTCAACATAAATTTCAACATCTTCACAATCAAAAATCTGAAGGGATGACACATCAGGCTCTTGTTCATCCAATTTCTCCGCAAAGAAAGTGCTATTGTCCACAAGAACACTCTTATGAACATTCAATTTGACCGAGAATCCGTGCTTCCCAAACAACAACACCTTCATATCACTAGTTCCAGACTCACCAAACTCAATTGAAACTTTTTTTGGCAAATTCTCAGCTTTATTTCTAGGAGTCCTCTCCCCTCCTACAGGCACATTAGAGGCAGGAGTTCCATTATTAGCACTCTTCTGATCATCAGAAGGTGTCATTTTAGGCGGGTTTTGCGACGGTTTCTTCTCATTTGTATGACTTTGTTTCTTATTAACAGAAGCAGCAGTTGGTGGTGGAGGTGGTGAAGGTGGGTGTTTGGATTTGTTTAAAGGAGTTTGTGTTTTAAGGTTTTTTTGGAACACAACAGGTGAAGGACAGCACCAGAAACCCTCAGGAGTCACAGCAATTGGAACATTTCTAAGTTTAGCTTCTCCTTTACCTAATCTTACTTCAGACATTACTGATCACAATTATAATGAATATAAACAAGTACAAATTCCAACAGATACCAAAATCTCAAATCTTGGAACCATAAACAGAACACAGAACTTCCAAATTTGTTACAAAATCACCCACAATTCCAGCTGATCATACAAAACAACACTTTTTTTTTTCTAATTTTGGTGTCTAATTGTCAGCTCAGAAATAGAAGCATAGCAAATTTGTATGGCAAATTTCAACCAAACCACAAATCACTATAAACTTTCAACTAACCAAACCCATTAAAAAAATTCACACCAACTATTTAACTCAAAACAAACAAGAACAAAAATTAGTCTTGTAAATTTCTATCCTTTTTAGTTTAAAGAACTCACCTTGAAGATAAAAATGGAAGAAGCCTTGAATATTTAGAATCAAGGAAAACCCAGAAAGTAAAAACAAAAGGAAAAAAACAATAGAAAGAATAAGGTGAGTTTTAAAGGAACAAGAAGAAGAACATGTTCTTAACTTTACCAGTGTGGGTATCTGTACAAAGAACACTTTATGAAATTATAAAGAAAAAATGGGGTATGATTTTGCTTTCTCTAGAGTAATTATTCTCACTTTAATTTTCTCTCTCCTCTTTCTATTTTCAAGTATGAGAATGATCAAATAAGCACGCCTTATTGAAATATGCCCGTCTTTCAATCCTGTTTTTGCTCTTTATCTTGGGTTTCTTCCCCTCCTTTTTTCTCTCTCAAGAAACAACAAACAGTTTTTTGTTGGTTGTTTTTTTCTTTTCTTTTTTGTGAACAGGAAGTTACTGGAGCTGGATTCCCTTGGACCCATCTGATAATATCTGCTATAGAAGCCAACATTTTAGATTTGTTTAATGTTTCATGGTTAACAATTATACTTAAGTTATTCTACAAGACAAACTTTATGGTTAGCTCATATTAATAGTGCCATGCTGCTGAGTTCAGCTAATTAGCCCTTTTTTTCCCTCCTTTCTTTTCATGCTTTCTATGTTTGGCCAAGGCCTACGTAACTTTGCAGTGCATAATCAAGATTTGAGAATCCGATGTTTGTATCGAATGCTAACCAATCTTTTGAGTTCTTATAATGTTGTACCAAATTTGAAAGTTATAACGTTGTAATTATGAAATAATAAAGAAAATATTAGGATAACTTTTGTTTCATGAGTCTAGTCGAATTATTTTGTTACTTTGATTTGTACAAGGATCAAGGACATTTATTAAAAAGGAGTTTTATACATATTTTATGAGTCATACCAGTCGTCACATAACATTTTATCCTATGATATGTTTAACAACTAAACATATACTTCCTCCATTTCTTTTTAATTTACTTACTTAACTTTGGGGAGAATCAAGGAGGAACTCCAAAAGTATGAGAGAGAAATGAAAAAGGTGGAGAGAGAAATTGAGAGGTGTGAGAGAAAAACAAAAGAGTGGGTTAAAATATTTAAAAGTGAATTATGTTGCCAAAATTTTAAAAAGCAACTGTGTGTAGATTAAGAAGAAACGGACTAAAAAGAAAAGTGTGCGGATTAAAAAGATAAGAAAGGAGTATTGAGCAATAGCTACTTTCTGATTTTTTTTAAAAAAAAATTATTTGTGATTGGTGAAGGCGGATCATGCATGGTAATTTCTTTTATGAATACAATAGGTTCTCAATTACTGCAATTTTTACTTTTCACATAGTTAATTTTTAGGTTTTCAGTTCATTCTATTTCAACTTCTTTTCATATATATCCATTTCTTAGAATTTTCCCGTTTCTTCATTACATATCGGAAAACTTTTTATTTTGTCGTTTCTAGCTACTATCCCTTATCACCCTACTTGGATTAGTCTAATAAAGTATACTCATATTCTTAAACTATTTTCTCTCTTATCCAAAAATCAAAAATTATTACTCAATTTTCAATATTTTCAAACTAGCCGTATATGCACATGATGCGTGCGTTAACAATCTTATCTACGAACAGGCATATATTTTTTTAATCTAAAATTATTTTGGTAGTGATTTAAATTAATGAGTTTTTTTGTAGATGTTATTATCTTTTTGAACTAAAGGTGACCGATTTTTAACTCTTAGAAAATTTTGATCGAGATTTTATAATTCTTTGTCAGTCTGCTTTAATATAGTTTTCTTAACGATTGTAAATGTTAATAAACCATATTGTTTGAACTTTGTAAATACGAAATATTATGTTGTCAAAATATATCACTAACTTTTTTTTAATTGAAGATTCTAATTAATTCCGTGAATTAATTATGTCAATCAAGTCAAATTATTAATGGTGATTGCATTCCATTTTTGACTTATTCTATATGACAAGTTGCATTGATTCTCAATTTTAAATTTGTTATAAAAAACATTGTTTTAATATATTAGATTGTATTAGAGTCATTTTAAAATGTGGACACCACACCTCCCTTGGCTTATATAATAGAGACTATTCCCTTTCCTCTAGCTCAAAGAAGAAATTTAAAGAAAGGAGGGAGTATTATTGAGATAGATTTGGGTAAACCGTAAATATATCATTTAGCAGATTTGTTGAGATTGTAAATATAGTTTCCTTATTAACATGGGAAACACTTGTGTATATCACTGGTCACGTTCAATGAGAAACCCAGGCAAACCATTCAATCTATTAATCTAATTTACTTCTCTACAAGTATGAACATCATCATGCTCTACAAAATTATTACAATTCTGTTAAAAAAAAGTTTATATAAGACTTGACATACTACACCATATCAGCAAATACATGAGGCATGAGCTAGTTGGGCACATATGATATGATGTATTATATTCCACTGTTGCTTACTAGTCGTAGAAAAGTGAGGATATATATATATAATAGAAAACAGATAATTCTATTGTTCTAAAATAAAACTATACTCAAAACCATTGACAAGTTGAACTGGCGTGTTAGTTGGAGTAGCTGTACCAAAGCGCTGATAAATTACACAGCTATTAATCATATTTAAGAGCAATGATTATAGAGCTGGCCCCTCTTAATTGCGTTTAACATGGGGCACAAAAAAGAATAAGAATATTAATGGCATTCTAAAATTAAGGAGTAAGCAAGGGTTTTTAATATTTCACTAGTATTTTGGCACGGGCGATGCTCCGGGTCAACTTACTTATCAAATGTATTATTATTCATAAATTTCATAATTAATACTATTGATTTTTCGTAATATTCACACTAGTGCGAGATTAAAAAATGGACATTATTGCATGATAAGTTGTTCAAAAAAAAAATCTTAAGGAATTGGGGATAAAAATAACAATTTCAATGTATTTTGGGTAAGAGAATGTTATTTTACAAAAAAATGGCTAAAGATCAAAAAGTTTGTCTATATATTTTTATAATTATATATAACTACAAGACTTTATTATGTTTTACTTTGAAATATTGAATATTATTATTATAGTGGATTAGTGGTTAAACTCTGACATTTTAGTTCAAAGGTCATGTGTTTAATTCTTTTAGTAGGAACATCTTTTATATATTTGTATAGATTTGTCTGAGAAGACTACAAAGTATAGGATTAATACTAAATATGATTGCTAAAACTGCTACTATTAAAGTTTACTCCTAGGAAATTTAGTCTACAAATAATATGTGAAACAGTTATTATTGAAAACAATAATGTGAATGCAATTCAATCGGAATATCTCGCTCTCTATCTGATGAGCGAGCTCATGCATTTGCTCTGACTTGATAGATTGATTTCAATTTTTGTATTCTAACAATGTAATACTGCTTTGAAAATTCTAATTAGTCAGAGGAATTAGATGTCATGTGCCGTTTACGCTATGCTAAAAAGTATATTAATGACAATGTCCTCCCTACTCGAACTTTGCCCATCTTTCAAAGAGACCACACATTCCAATACTCTAAGCATTCTATATTTTAACATAGAATGATTTTTATTTGGGGTGTTAGAGAGTGACTAAATATAGTATTCCCTCCCCCTCAAAAAAAAAAAAAAAAAAAAAAAAATATAGTATTCCCTCCGTTCCAAAATATAGTTTCCATTTTTATTTGGGTGTTCCAAAATATAGTTCCCATTTTCATATTTAGTTCTACATTTTTTCGTAATTTATCTAGAAAAATCGTGTCCCATCATTTATTTTGAATTTTGTTTTTTCCTTTGTTTATTCAACCAAAATGTTACAATTAATGCTCTTTCACCAATTATTATCCATTTTTTCTCCTAAAATCATCTTTTCCAATACAACATTTATTTAAATAAACAAAAAATCTTTACTATCCCAGTTAGATTCTACTTGCATAAATTACCGTAAAAAAAGGAAAATGACAACTATATTTTGGGATGGATGGAGTAATAAATGATTTGATCTCGAATTTTGTGTATTCATTCTTATAAGACTACCAATTAAGTTAGCCGACATCTAATTTGACATAATATGATAGATATGTGCAGAACTATTTGATAGAGAATATATTTAGGTTAATATTTTCTCATGAGTTTGTGATATAGAAAAATTTGTCATAAACCACCTTTTATAACCACTTTTTTGTGATATAGAAAAATTGGTTTTAGGCATCTTTTTGGTTCTTTTTTTTTGTTGGAAGCCACCACTTGCCAGATAATTGGCATTGACTAACGCTTTCCGGCGTTTGACCATCACGTGCATGGCACGTGATGTCATAACACCCTTCTTTTTTTCCTTTTTTTCCCTGATTTCCCCCCACACCCATTCGATTCATCTCTTTCTCTCTTCCTTCAATTAATCTACTTATTTTTTATCTAATGGAAGTTCTTATTTTCTTCAAGATTCTACTCTTCAATGTTACATTCTCTCAATTTCTTTTCTTTTATTGTGTGCCTCTGTGTTTGCTTGGGGGAGCTTCATAAATTGATTAACTTTTTATCAATGAATAAATGTCTATAGTAAACTGGATTTGTGTCGTGAAATTGTGTTTCAATTTCAGTAATTTTAAGTTGGTTTCAAGTTCAAATATTATTATATAGCTCTAAGAATTTCAAATGCACAGATGAAATGAAGGAAGAAAGAGAGAGAAAAAAAGAGAGATGAAGGAAGATGATGGGTTTGGGGGGAAAATAGGGGAAAATTGGAGGGTCGGGATGGTTGGTGGGGGGGGGGGGGGGGGTTGTCGACAGGTTGAGAACGGGGGGTTGTCGGGGTTTATGAGGGAGGAGGGTGGATTGCCGGTGATACGAGGGGGGAGGGAGGAGGGGGAGAAGTATAAAGGGGGAAGAATGGAGAAAATCTAAAGGCCGGTCAACGCCGGAAAATCGAGGTTAACCACCGAATTCCGGCAAGTGTTGGCTTCCAACAAAAAAAAGAACCAAAAAGGTGGATAATTAACCAATTGTTTTTAAAAGGTGGTTTCTCACAAAAAATTTGGTTATAAAAGGTGGTTTCTGCATTTCCAGTGATATATCTGTATAATCCCTATATAGTTTGGATTTCTAATTGTAAACAGTATATATATATATATACTCCAAGATTATGGAGTTTTACATTATCTAACATGGTATTAGAAGCGAATTAGATCTTGGGATTGTCTTGAGAATTTTCTCACCTGCTGGTGGGTCAATATTAAACCCACTGGTGGGATTCATAGTCATAAAAACACAAAAATCTCTTGTGCGAAATCTAGATTTTTTATGGTTTTTTTTCCTACCAACACACCGTTATTTATACCAAAGTTGTCTAGAAAAACCCTACCCACTTCCACTGTTGGATAGTCCTTAAACCCATCATAGTAATTGAAGCCAGTGTAAGGTATTTCTCGTGGGTGCAGCAACAAGGTTTTCAATTATGTATTATACTATTTGGAGTTCTCTGAACATGTTGTTTCTCCGTAGTAATACAAGTTTTAGTTCCATCGCCCTTTAATTTCTCCATCTTCTACGCCGTTTGCAGCTCTATGAGCACAAGCTTGTCATTCGAACAACAATGTCTCCTCGAAGATAGCCATATATTCGACTTCACAACTTTGCCAAAATCCGCAACTCGAGCACATCCTTATCCTTTGGCCTGGTCTGCACCGCTCTCCTCTCCTTTTCGTAGATTGTGGTTGTAGCTTTCCCCGTTATTATTAGGGTACTATTGTTTCTCCATTTGATCTTGGTTTATCTTATTATCCTCCATCGTCTGATGCATGATTTTCAGATCTAGTCTGAGAGCCGACTTTCTCCCGCTCCGACTGTGGGGATATGATAGAGAAGATATTAGGATAATATTTTCTCATCAACTTGTGATATATTTGTATAATCCCTATATAGTTTGGATTCCTCACATGGTTAGGATCATTATTATTTTGTAAGCACTATATATATTGATCAATGGGAATACTCCAAAATTACGGAGTTTTACATTATCCAACACTCTTTATCAAAGCAAAATCCCAACGAACACTGGTACATAAATGGCGTCGGATCACAGACTCTCCTGTACGGCAGATTGGAATTCAACATCACAGTTCTCACCACAAATTGCCCAAATGGTAATCTGCATCGGATGTGAATTCCATTTGAATAAGCTAATTCAGCAGAAGTTCTTAATAGCACATAAATTTATTAGAATCTCTGCTTCTTAAACCATGTAGTTGGATTCCATTTGAATAATTCATTTACCAATCCAGCCATGATTCAGTTGAGCTAATCACTTATCTAAAATCCGCCACCAAATTATAAATAAAATAATTAGTAAAAGGACATAGTGAAAAAAAAAGTACTACACTTTACCTCACTACTCTAAAATAAATCACATTTCAGTTTAACAGACATAAACCCATATCTAAATTCAACCCCAAAAAACCACATAAACTAAACAAACCAAACTAAACATAAAGACAATATGGATAATCCACATATCTGAACAGAAAATATGCAAAAAAAAAAGAAAAAAAAAACTGATGAGAGAGAAAACAAGAGAGAGAAAGAGAAAAAAGAAAAAAAAAAAGCAACTCAACCCCATAGCTTTAAGAACAAGTGCCAGATCTGAAACAAGAAAAACAACCAAACCTTTCACCCTTTTCAGCCTGATTTTAGTCTAATCATCATATACAAAAATTTTAAGCTACCCACTAGTCATCAAAAAAATATTAATGCTACAATCCAGAAGGAATTCTCGAAAGAGATCAAAGAGCAAACCTCAGAGCTGCGAAATGCGTCTGGACAAAAGCAAAAGAGTCAAATTCATCAAAGAGCTTCCTATTACCCGGTGAAAAAACGAAGAGCGTCTCGCATCTTGTCCAAAGATGAAAATCTGCATCAAGCCAAAGTTAAAGAAGACAAAAAATTCTGGTATTTTAAGAACCCTCTCAGAAGACTCCTCTGGTACCTGTTATGTAGTGTAAAACTAGCAATTTATATCACAACTCCCAAAGATGGGTTCTTAGAACTGGAGACTTGTGCAACAATGATTGGTCCAAATCCCGAAGCAAACTCCTGACCAGCAACCTGCACAAAAGGGACCCACCCTGGAGGTTTGGGTGGTATTTCCCCCTCCGAAGCTTAAGTCAGATGTCAGGGATGTAAAGGAACTCTTAGAGAGAGAAAGTAGAGAGAGAGAGAGAAGAATTTATGACAGAGTAACAGTACTATGCCCTGAAAAACGTACCTTTCACCCTGAAATCAAGGACTATTTATACTGTTTGAAATGACTGCTGTGCCTTGATGTCACCCTAATTTGGAGCATCTGATTGGCTAATCAAAGTTTGGGACACGTGGCAGCTGTTAACTGGTCAGTACACCTCACTTTCATATAAAGGTGTAAATCAGACTTGCTGGGCCTAAGTACAGTTTTTGGGGCCAGAAGAAGGTCTTTTTAGTACGTTTCCAGAGAAACGTACTTTTAGGCCTGTCACCTTCAGGCCCTTTTGTACTTTTATTCCCCTGCATGTATGCCACTTGTAGGGCTCAGATGAGACCACGTGTCAGTACCAGAGCCGTTTATTTTTTAGGCTACAACATTTGCCCCTTAAAAGAGGGAGTTATTATCTTTTGGGCGCCAAGACGGTTAATCTTCCTCTTTTAACCGACCTGGAACTGCTCTTCTCTTTTTCAAAAAAGAGGCGCCATTTTGCCGGTCTCCACAGGTCAACTTCCTATGAACAACGGTTACTTTTACCGGATGAGGGGTCATTTTCACCCCTCTATAAATATGTGCCTTAGTCGCTCCTGGAATCATTTTAACTTTGCTGAGAAATTTTCTAGAGAGAGAGACTCTGCAAATTTTTACTGAACTTTTTAGAGAGAAGAACAACCCCGTCCAAGCTCTTGCTATTGGTGTTTTGCTCGTCCGAGGTTTCAAGTCATCTTCAACATTCGTCCGAATTTTCTTCTACAGGTATATTCTCAACTCTTTTCTTGATTGCACACATATTTTAAGAAAATGGATTCGTCCTCTTCCTCGAACAATTCCGGCCGCTCAGGGTTGGTGCTAACCCTAGAACAGAGGGCCTAACTTCCTCGGCATCTTCTAGAGTTGGTCCTATCTTGGCCGGGCATGCATTCTTTATCTTTAGCCATGGACGGCAAAGTCAGACGACCCAGTCTTTACCTGTGCAGGGTAATCTGGCGCGCGTCAAGCAAACGGCTCGCATCAGAAGAGGGGTAACCATGCCGGCCTCTAGCTCTGAAAGGGAGGAATCCACTGGGCGAATTCCGGCCGAAGGAGAACGAGAGACCCAAAGCGCTCGTCCTGCCTACCACACTCCTTCTCCGAACATGCCGAGGAGGAACCAGAATCAGGGGCTCTCCAGAAGCCAGCCCGTCCATACATAGGACGATCTCAGATGAGCCAAGGACGGCTAGCTCGTCTGACCCTGCTAGTGGCTCAGAGGAGCCATCAACCACTTCGTCTGAAATAAGACGACGGCTAGGTCCCCTTTCTGACCCTAGGTTCATCCTGGCCGACAACACATGGTTAGGACGATTAGGCTCGGACCTTAGTCCTTTTTCGGTGGCAATGCCCATGCCTGGCTACCACTTTGTACTTCCCGGCCGAGAGGACACTATTTTAGTGCTCCTCCAGGCCATTTTGCAGTTTATCGGCTGGCATTAGATGCCGGCCTGCGCTTTCCCCTTCACCCTTTCATCAGCCAACTTCTCCAGTATTACGGCATAGGACATAACCAGCTTGCCCCTAACTCTTGGCAAAACATTCTTACCTTTCTGGCCGTCTGCAATTTAAAGGGAAAGGACCCTTCTCTGGCCGCTTTCACCCATATTCACTACGTCGCCAAGGTCCCTAGGACCATTGAAGGAAGCTGGCTGAGCGTGTGCAACCGTCAAGGATTCTTGACGTCTTGGGATAAGACTTCCAAGATGCACTCATGGAAGGGCGAGTTCCTATTTGTCCAGGCGCCCAGTAAAGCGGTGGCAAACCGTCTTCGGTATTTTAGCCGGACAACCACAAATACTGGACGGATGGCCTCATACTTGGAACTGGAGAGTAACTCTGCCGAAGAGATGGTGGAGTACTTCCGGGTTTCGGAGTATACTATGGAAGATGTTTCTTTCAAAGGTCCGTCCAATTGGATTCCTTTTAAGGAAATGTTTTATCATGACAACTTCCTGGTCGCTGCCGGCTTAAGGCAGGACGAGGACAGAGGTATATCAACTGAGAATCTTCCAAGTACAAATTTCTAGACTTAATTATCATTCGTCCAACATTTGTTTCTCTCTTTCAGATTCAGCCAGGAGCAAGCTCAGGAAGTCTTGGATAGGAGATATGAGCTCATCCAGATTCGCGGACACTCTATGGAAGGAGTACAGCAAGTCAGGTGCCGAAAAGAGGGCCGACACCTTGGTGAGCTTTGTATATGTATTCATATTTTTGTTTTGTTTTTTTTTTTTTTTTTTTTTTTTTTGTCCGGCCGGTCTGCTACTTTGGAGGGTAACCCGTCAAGATGGTGCCTGGACGACTTGTCTACCCATGGGGCAATTCGTCCAGAGAAACACAGGACGAGCTAACTTCCCAAGAAGCAACTCGGCTAGGTTGAATTCTTGACGGCTTGCCTCTTAGGAGGACAGTCCGTCTGGAGTAGCATAGGACGAGTTACTCATCTGAACAGCAACCCGTCCTGGTTGATATCTTGACGGTTTGCCTCTTCGAGGGAGTCCGTCTAGAATAGTGTTGGACGAGTTGCTTATTTGAGGATCAATTCGTCCTGATTGATATCTTGACGAGCATTCCACTCTTTTTCAGAAAAATGCCCCAACTTCAAAAGCTCTGGCCGAGAAAGCCGCTGCAAAGAAACGGCCAGCAGGCACCAGTGAAGCCCCTCCCTCAAAAAAGGCAAAGGGTTTTACTGCTAAGAGGAAGAAGACCACTCGGCCGGTTCCCAAGGTCGTGATCGACCTTCCGGCCAAGGAGGAGACCAAAGAGGAGCCAGCTGAAGTTGACTCTCGAGCCCTGGTGGCCTATACTGGTCCGGCTGAGCAACCCGATTCTTCGCAACCTGACGAGGTTGTCATTCTGGACGACGCTGAACAATCTTCCAAGCCGGACGCGGCTGTGGACGGATCCGCCTTTTCTGGGCCAGTGGCCCAACTGGTAGGCCAGATGCCGGCCGCTTATAGAACGGCTTCCCGTTCTTTGGTGAGTCCTACTATTCCAACGTAGTTAGAACACTACGGGTTGGCGGGCGTCCGATGAGTCCGTCCAACAAACAGACCGTGGTTATTCCCATCAGGTGTACTGACGAGTCTAACCTTTCAGATAAAGGGAAGGGTCCTGCTGTTGTCGGCTCCCCTAGCCTCTCTGACGATGAATCTTCTCCAGCCTTTGGAAAGATGTCGTCGTCTGATCGTGAGAAGCTCAAGACGGAGCTGTTCAAGTGCTTTCCCGAAACTTATATCAAGGGGTTAAGGGGAGCATCGTCTGGGCATGTAGGCTACATGTCTCAGCTTGCTGCCGAGGTACATTCTTTCCTCTTCGGACGCTTATGCTTTTTACTTGGTCTTCATTTACTTTTTTATTATCCGTCCTGACATGCCCTATCCTTTTATGTTTTCAGCTTTTTGCTCGCAGCATGATAACAGAAGACTGGGCGAAGGAGCTCAGAAAAGAGAATAAAAAGCTCGTCCATGATGTAACTGCGGCCGCCGACCATGCTCAGTTCGTCATTTCCGAGCAAGAGGTGTTGCACCAGCAAACCAAAGTTGCTTTGGAAAAAAGGTCGGCTGAGCTGGAATCTCAGATCAAAGTCTATCTACTTCGGTTGACGGAGATGATAGACGAACGGGCTTCGTTGGAACGTGTTCTGACGGACGAGAGGAATTCAGCCATGACTATGGCTGCCGATTTCTTCAAGGAAAACCTCGTCCTGAAGGTCAAAAACCAAGCCCTTCGAACTGAGGTTGCAGAGACAATTGCCGGCGCCAAAGAGGCTATGAACACCATCATAGATACCTCAAAAGAATGGGCGGTGAAGGCTTTTGAGATGATGGCCGAGGAGGAGGATATCCCCAGATATGCTCGTCGGCTGGAATTCCAAGAAGCCTGCATAAGGCCACCATAACTAAAGCAGAACCTCCCGTCTTTGAAGAATCCTCTGAGGATGAAGAGGGAGAGGACAATGCAGAGGCCCAGGACGAAGAGGACAACGATCCTCCTGCCGCCTAGTTCTTTTGTTGTTGTCTGGCTGTGAGCCACTTGTAACTTTTTCCCTTTTGTACTTAGATGAATTTAGGTTGTAATCATCTTTTTATATTTATGGGAAGCTAACTTTTTCAATCTCTGTTGTTCTATGCTTTACTGTTTTGGACGCATTGTCTTACAATTCCGTGATTATACCAAGTACAAAAGTAGTTCGTCATAACATTTTGGCCGATTATACTTACAACTTCATCAATGTTCAAGTATAAAAGTAATTCGTCTTAATATTTGGCTGGTCTAATCAACTCTTTTGGCCGATTTCTTCTAGTACTATCATTAAAGCCAAGTATAAATAATCTCGTCAATCATTCTGATCTGACTCAGTAGCTCTTTTCTGGACGTTCATAACCAGATGCTCAAGCAAAGACTTGCTTTTACTTTTTGGATTTTAAGTATAAAAGTTTGCTCGGCCAGACCCTGGGTGTCGTTCGTCTTTGGACAAAGACTTAGCATTTTATAAATTATGTCCCTATATGCCCCCCTTCTTGGACGAAGAGTTTTTATAACTTTTCCCTGTTCAAGAAGGAGTTAAGAAGATAATTTTTAAACAACTAGGACGAGCGTTTTATGCCAGAAGCAACTCGTCCAGGCTAATATTCTGACGGGCTGCCTCTTTGGAGAGCAACTCGTCTGAATGATAGTTGGACGAACTGATTCTTCGGAAAACCTCGTCCATCTTTGTGAAATCATAAAATAACTTGTTCCTTTACTAAGGTTGTTATTTTGAAGTTTTGTGGCTTTTGGACGGACAGTAAGATCCTTTACTAAGGCGTCTTATTTCCAGCCGACCTTGTTCAGGAGATGTTTCTTTTAAGAAACAATCGGCCAAATCTGACATGTTTTATCCGTTTAAGAATGATAACATGTTCAGCCGACTCCCAATGAAAGGTGCTTGTCTTTTTGCTTTGGAAAATTAGTTAGCTTTTGACGTTAGTATGTAACTTAAGCAAACAATTAAAACAAAGTCATAGAGAAGTAGAATTGTATTATATGAAGTTTGCTTGACGGATAGTCAAGGTACATGTCTACATTCTACTTTTTCATTGTAATGCATTAGGAAAAGATTACAATTTAGCTGGGTGCTCTAAACAAAGTATTTCTTCAAAGTGTCAGAATTCCACGTCCTAGGAATAGGACGTCCGTCCAATCCTTCGAGACGAAAGGTACCATTCTGAACGACTTCGATTATCTTATAGGGTCCTTCCCAGTTAGGAGTAAGCTTGCCTAACTCTTTGCTGCTCGGCCGACCGCTTCCATCTTTCTGAGGACGAGATCTCCCATCTTTAGTGGACGTCTAGCAACTCTTTTGTTGAAGTCTCTAGCCATTCTAACTTATATAGTTGCATCCTCAGCAGAGCATTGCCCCTGACTTCAGGAACTAAGTCCAAAGCCGTCCTAAGAGCTGCCCAGTTAGCATCTTCTGAGTACATCATTACTCTTAAGGTGGGTTCCTCAACTTCAATAGGAAGGACAGCCTCAGAACCTAAACCATCATAAAGGGAGTCTCTCCTGTGGAATTCTTGGCCGTCGTCCTAATTGACCATAAGACCAGCTGCAATTCTTCTACCCAAAGCCCCTTTGCATTGTCTAACTTCTTTTTTATTCCGGCCGAAAGGATCTTGTTAAAGGCCTCTACTTGCCCATTAGCCTGTGGATGAGCTACTGCTGCAAAGTGAGCCTTAACTCCTTGATCGGCCAACCATTGACGAAGCTTGGGCGTTTCAAATTGCGGCCCATTATCAAAGACGATGGACTGGGGCATGCCAAACCTTGTAATCAAGTTCTTCCAGATGAACCCTTTGACATCTTGGTGGTGATGCCCCTTAAGCTTCAGCTTCAACCCATTTTGTAAAGTAGTCTACAGCTACTATTACAAATTTCTTCTGCCGCAGCAACAGGAAAAGGCCCAAGAATGTCCATCCCCCATTTAGCAAAGGGAAGAGGAAAGAGAATGGGCGTCAGTAATTGGACGGCTTTTGATGGATATTACCATGCTTTTGGCAACTATCACACTTCTTGGCATAGAGGAGTGCATCTTCTTTTAAGGTCGGCCAAAAGTAGCCCGTCCTGAGAGCCCTTTCTGCCAAAGCTCTTCCTCCAATGTGAGAAGCACAAGCTCCCTCATGCAACTCCTTCAAAACGTCCAGACCTTCCTTTCGGCTGATGCACTTGAGAAGAGGCCGATTATAGGATTTTTGTATAAGGTCCATTCCACAACTCAAACCACTTGTCCCTAGCCTCACATACTTGGCCTTAATGGGATCAAGAGCGACGGCCAGTCTTCTTGAACTCAATGATAGGACTCATCCACTCATCATCTCGGCTGAGAAACACGTACTTCTCCGGCCTCAATGCTCTTGGCCGCCTTCACCTCCCAAAAGACTGTTCTAGGAACATCTCCTTCAGCCGAGCTGGCCAGTTTAGAGAGGGCATCAGCTTGATGGTTTTCTGATCTGGGCACCTGATCTAGGACGAACCTCTTTAAAGACTTGATCTCTCCTTGACCAAATTCATATACTTTCATGGACGCTCCTTGCATTCAAAATCACCATTGACCTGACTGACAACCAGCAGAGAGTCGGTCTTAGCCTCAATTTCCAGGCCCCAGCCGCTTTACACATTTTTATGCCGGCTAAGAGAGCTTCATACTCTGCCTCATTATTGGACGCCTGGAACTTGAATTTCATAGCATATTCAAACTTATCCCCTTCTGGAGATTGAAAAATGATTCCTGCCCCACATCCGTTGGCAGTTGAGGATCCGTCCACCATAAGGGTCCAATGACGCCTTCCTGCTGCTGGATCTTGGACGCTTTCTATCGTAGGCCGATAAGCTCTACAATAAATCAGCCAAAGCCTGGCCCTTGATTGCCTTTCTAGGCTCAAATGTTAAATCAAACATATTCAGCTCAACAGCCCATTTTGCACATTCGGCCAGAGGCATCCATCTTATGCAACACTTGCCTAAGCGGCTGATCTGTATATACAAGGATGCTGTGAGCTAAGAAGTAAGGTCTTAACTTCCGGCTGCCATCAGCAAGCCAGGCCGAATTCTCGATGTGAATATCTGTTCTCAGCATCTTTAAGCACATGGCTCACAAAATATACGGGTATTTGCACCGATTCTCTTTCAGCCAAAGGACTGCACTTACCGCGAAGGGTGATACAGCCAGATACACATACAACCTCTCTCCTTCGGCCGGACTGATCAGCCTAGGCAGCTGCCGAAGATGATCTTTTACTTGCTGAAGGGCTACTTCAGCTTCATCTGACCATTCAAACTTGGCATTTTTCTTGATGGTAGCAAAGAAATGGTGACATTTGTCCCCTGATTTTGAGAGAAACCGTCCAAGAGCAGCCAAACAGCCCGTCAACCTCTGAACTTCTTTGACTTTGGACGGCGAAGACATATTCATAATAGCCTGAATTTTGTCGGGATTTGCCTCAATCCCTCTCTGATCAACCAAAAATCCCAGAAATTTCCCAGAACTACGCCGAACACACATTTTTGCGGATTAAGCTTCAACTTGAATTTTCTCAAGGTGAGGAAGGTTTCCCTCAGATCGTCCAGATGATCTTTCTCCTCTTTACTCTTGACGATCATGTCGTCTATATAAGCTTCCATATTTCGGCCGAGCTGCGGCTGAAATACTGTATTAATGAGCCTCTGAAATGTAGCCGGAGCGTTTCTTAGGCCGAAAGGCATCCTGAGCCATCCATACAGCCCTTTCTCAGTAATGAAGAAGTCTTATCTTGATCATCCGGCCACATAGGAATCTGATGGAAGCCAGAGTAGGCATCCATAAAGCTCAGTAGGGCATGGCCGGCCGTAGAATCAACCAACGATCTATTTTTGGCAACGGGAAGCTGTCCTTAGGACAGCCTTGTTCAAATCTGTATAATCAACGCACATCCTCCAAGTGCCATTCGGCTTTGGAACCATCACAACATTTGCTACCCAATCTGGGTGTATATGTTTCCGGATGAATTTAGATTTGAGCAACTTTTGAACTTCTTCGTCAACGGCCTTATTTCTGGCCGGCCCCAGATGCCTCTTCTTCTGCCGAATAGGCTTTTGCCCCGGCTCAATGTTGAGCTTATGGACAGCCACCTCAGGGTCTATCCCAGGCATCTCCTCTACAGCATAGGCAAACACATCTTCAAATTCTCGCAGCAACGCAACCAAGGCGCCTGAATTCCGTCCTCAAAACTGATCCAATTTTCAATGTCCTTTCCGGACGTCTGGATTCAAGCAGATCTCTACTGGACTTTCCACAGGTGCTGGACGTTCTAGTCCCAGACTCATTATAGCCATTATCTCAGATGAATGTTTTTCTTCCTTAAGAGCCAAACACTTTCTCTTCTTGCTAGGCAAAAGCATGGACGGAGTGCTTTCAGGAAAAGGCGACTCCTGAACCTTCTCAATTTCCTCCTTAAGCTCACTAATCTGGCCTTTAACTTTTTTGGCCGAATCATCTCCTTGTGCCCTTGGACACTCTGCTTTTTCCTTCCAAGATGATGGTTTGAGTGTGGTGAGATAGCATTCTCTGGCAGCTTGCTGGTCTCCATAAAGAGATCCAATCTTCCCACCATCGCACTCAAACTTCATCAGCATTAAATGGGTCACAATGACGGCCTTGATGTGATTTAAGGTAGGTCGCCCGAGAATGACATTATAAGCTGTCAAGTCTCGTACTACCAAAAATTTCACAAAAAGCGTCCTGGCCGCATCTTTTTCTCCAACTCTGACGGCAAGGTGACGTTCCCATAGGGTGTATGACCCCGCCGCCAAAACCAATTATAGGATGATTTACCGGCATCAAATCGTTTTTGTCAAACTTTAAACGAGACAAACAATCAGCACTGATGATGTCAGTTGAGCTCCCAGTATCAATCAAAATTCGCCTAACCCTTAGATTGGCAATCTTCATTTCCACAACCAGCGGGTCATCATGAGGCGTCCTAATATTCCCCCGGTCCAACTCGCTGACCACTATTTTTGGAAAAGGATCAGACTCGGCCTGGTTGGTGAGCATAACCTGGCTGAGTTCCCTCAAATAGTTTTTGTGGCCGCGATTTGTCGGACCTCCAGCTGCAAATCCTCCTGAGATGACCATCACTACATCTCATCCGTGCTATCTCCGTCCATTTTTCTTCCTTGACGGTTATCCCTTTTCTGAAACTTCCTTCCTGACGAGGGTAGGTAATTGTTCATCTTTCCTTTTCGAGCCAACTCTTCTAGTGCTCGCTTCAAATGCTTGCATTCATTGGTTTCATGTCCACAATCTTTGTGAAAGTGACAATACTTGCTCTTGTCCCTGTTACGATAAGGCGTCTTCATCTCGGCCGGCGCCTTTAGCTCATGCTGATCTTTTATTTCCATCAAAATGGAATATTGATCTTTGTTGAACTCTATTGGTTCAACAGAGGCCGCCGGCTCGGACCGCCTACTTCTCTTGGACGAAGTGGTCATAGTAGTCATGGCCCAAGTCTCAGCCTTCTTGGGCGGATTCTTTTTTGGCTGAACAGCCTCTTCCACTTTCTTCACTTCTGGCTGTTTTGCCTCAGCACAGACCTCTGTGGCATGAATGAATGCTTCAGCCTCCCTCAGTGCTTCCGTCAAAGTAGTGATTTTCTTCTTCACCAAATCAAACTTAAAACTTCCTGGTCTTAGACCTCTGATGAAGGCGTCAAAGCCACACCCGCATTCAAATCTTGGATCTGCAACGCCTCCAGATTAAACCTCTTCACATAACCTCTCAAGGCTTCCTTAGGACCTTGGATGACCTTACCTAGGTGCATGCTTGTTTTCTGTTCTTGCCGATTAGCCACAAAGTGACTGGTGAACAGAATACTAAGTTCAGTAAAATTATTCACGAATTAGGGGTAAGTTGTTGAACCATTTTTGCGCTACTCCTTTCAAAGTAGCTGGGAAATTCTTACACCAAGTAGCATCGTCCACCCCTTGGACATACATCTGATGCTTGTAAGCTGATAGGTGATCGTCCGGATCAGTAGTTCCGTCAAAAGGATCAATGGTAGGGAGCTTAACCTTTGGGAAAGGAGGGGACTCCATGATCCTGACCGAGAAAGGAGTGGGCCAATTGATCTGGAGTGCCGCCACCTGCCCCTCAATGGGTATGTGCTCCTGACGGTACTCTTTCAAAACCGGATTAGATGAGGTGTTAGCTAAGGCTTGACGCCTGTACACCATAGGCTGCAGAACTGTCTTCTCTTGCCTGGGCTGGAAAGCCGATGGACCACGGCTTCGCACCACTGTCTGGACGGGAGCCTTAAGGACGGATCCTTCATATATGGCGTGGAGCCAGAGGCTGAACGTGCTGCGCTGCCGCCCTCTTGGCCTCCAAGTACTCCCGAGCATCAGTCTCCATCATGTGACCAGTAGGAGGGATATTATCTGCTGGACGGACCACCAGCTTCCAGTCCATCTTCCTCCTAGAATCACTGACTGCCGGCTGCTTTCCTTTGGAAGGCGCTTAGTCAATTCTGGCCGAGGTGGCCGACTAGGTCCTGGACGACCCTCTTGGGATCGCCCTTTAAGTGGCGCAGCTGCCTCTTCCCTCGGACTCATCTGAAAAAATAGCATGTTGTTCTTAATCTGCTCTTCCATAACAGCGGCCATCCTGGCCTGGAAGTCATTTAACACATTTTCCAAATGACCAGCAGTCACTGGACGGTCAAGATTTTCTTGGATGACTGGAGTTACAGTCCTACCCTCGAGGTGAACGGCAGCATGGCCCTGATCCCTGCCTCGAGGTGGCCTCTCGTCATCAACGGTATCATCCACCTGAACTCTAAAACTTCTGTTCCTTGCCACATTCGAAGAGTGACAGTCCGTCATTGTTGCGTCTCCCCACAGACGGCGCCAAATGTTATGTAGTGTAAAACTAGCAATTTTATCACAACTCCCAAAGATGGGTTCTTAGAACTGGAGACTTGTGCAACAATGATTGGTCAAATCCCGAAGCAAACTCCTGACCAGCAACCTGCACAAAAGGGACCCACCCTGGAGGTTTGGGTGGTATTTCCCCCTCCGATGCTTAAGTCAGATGTCAGGGATGTAAAGGAACTTTTAGAGAGAGAAAGTAGAGAGAGAGAGAGAAGAATTTATGACAGAGTAACAGTACTATGCCCTGAAAAACGTACCTTTCACCCTGAAATCAAGGACTATTTATACTGTTTGAAATGACTGCTGTGCCTTGATGTCACCCTAATTTGGGAGCATCTGATTGGCTAATCAAAGTTTTGGGACACGTGGCAGCTGTTAACTGGTCAGTACACCTCACTTTCATATAAAGGTGTAAATCAGACTTGCTGGGCCTAAGTACAGTTTTTGGGGCCAGAAGAAGGTCTTTTTAGTACGTTTCCAGAGAAACGTACTTTTAGGCCTGTCACCTTCAGGCCCTTTTGTACTTTTATTCCCCTGCATGTATGCCACTTGTAGGGCTCAGATGAGACCACGTGTCAGTACCAGAGCCGTTTATTTTTTAGGCTACAACAGTACCTATTTCGAAATCCAAAAGTAAAAACCCCAGATCTAGAGCCTAGGGCAACCTTCTCTCCTCCTAAAATTAAACCCATTTACAAATTAGAGTATAGGGAGTGGAAACGGAAGCGTCTGAAATGTGAAAGTAAGGGGAACCGATTTCTCCTCTCAAACATTCGTGGGATAACCAAAATTTCGGAAACGTCAAATAAGAATTCCGGAAGAAACCTTGAATTGAAATGGAGACTAAAGCAAAGGAAAAAGCACAGTCAAAGCCCCAGGTTAATGAATACTCGTTTCTATAAAAGGGGACCCAAGGTAAGTATTCTTCATCCAAATCTCTCTAAATATTTTCCCTCTCATATTAGCAAATCTGAAATTGGCCAACTAATGTCTAATCGCACCTCAATGACTGATAAAAAATCCTTCAAGGAAACTGTAGTCCAAGGAACTAAGGAAACTTTCCCACCCTCTGTTTCCCCCTCCCCAAATGAAAATGGTCAGAGTGAAAATCCTAGAATGCACATCCCCTCCCCAATTCAACCTGAGTCAGAACCCGACGACCCCACCCAAGACAACAATTATGCTGAACATCCCACTATGGATGAGTTACCCCAAGTCCAACAGGACATTGAGGAGCTCACAAAGACTTGTCTATTTGGAAAAATTCAGGGAGATCCATTAGATATGCGCACCATTATATCAAAAACCAAAGCTGATCGGAAAATGGTGAGAGGGGACGTTGAATACCATGAAATTGGTAATCAATGGCTCCTCTTACGTTTTGCAAACTCAGTAGACAAGGGATTGGTTTGGGAAGAGCGCCCCTGGCATGTGCAAGGGGAACTCCTTGTACTCCAACCATGGAGGCCCTTTTTTGATCCTTTCTCTGAGGAAATCCAGAATGCTGACCTTTGGATCAAAATTCCTCGTTTTCCTGCTGAGTTACTAAATGCCCAATCAGTAGCAAACCTTGTCGAAAGAAACAATGTTGGTAAGTTCATTCGTTTAGACCAACGGTCTCTCTTGCGAAACAAAATTCGTTTTGCAAGAGCATGTATTTCAGTCAACATTTTAGAACCCCTAAAAACTTATGCTGAAATAGTGAGAAAAGGTGGAAAAACTTTTGGCTATTTAATTTGGTTTGAGGACTTCTCTGAGGGTTGTGCTTTTTGTGGTGAGTCTTCTCACATAATTGATGTGTGTCCATCACTTCACTCACCTCCCAAGGATGTGAAGATAGTTCTTGAAAAAGCTCGCCCTTTTGCTAACATGGTAGGTGAGAAGCCCACCCCCTGTGCTAGGCAAGATACGCATGACACCACGGCTCAGTCAGCCTATGTGGTGCACGCAAGGCCTAGACAGAGGACTAAAGCCACTCCCCATGCTGAAGGTGCTGCAAAAACCAAAGAAGGTACTTCTCTCAATCACCCCACTCCTTCAACCAAGGAGTCGGGTCCACAAAAAGTCCATCAAATGAAAGGTAAGGAAACATCAGAACATGCTGAAGGTTGGATTTCTATACCATAAAAAGCAAAAGGTAAAAGAACACCTGTGGCAACATCTAAGATCCCGAATGCTCCCTCTAGTGATGAGAATATAGCTAGTCTACCTCTTAGTCCAACTCCTATTTATATGGAAAAGAACTAGGAAGGAGAAGCAGGAGATTCTGTTGTTGCTCCCTCGGTGCTAGAATTTTGTGGCAAAATGAATGACCAGAAGCTGCAATTGATAATACCAGATCAGGACACAGACTTTATAGAGGCTTAATTGGAAATCATGGAGAAAGAGAGATGGGCTATGGACCCGGAAAAAGGTCCAATGTTGTTTGACAACACAAGCAATAGCACGAGCCACTCTAATATGCCAAACAACCCATTCTCTCCTTGAACTCTGATGATTCATTCTTGAAGCAAATTGAAGGGTTAGAGGTCGAGCAGCCAGACAACTCCCATAATTCTCTTCCCTCGGATGCTTCAAAAAGGAAGGAGAAGGATGGGGATGAAGTTGACTCAGCTTCTACCTTTCTGAAGAGGGTAAGAAACTAATCACTCTAAGTAAGGTAAGATGAATATTGGCTTTTGGAATATAAGGGGAATTATGAGGAAGAACGCTCAAGTAGAAATTCGAGATTTTTGTAGCAACAACAAGATTAGCATTATGGCTATTTGCGAAATAAAACATGTACCCCCTCCCTCAAATGATCAAGTAGAAAATGTGGGTTTAATTTTTGTGAGCACCTTCCATCAGTTGGCCTCTCAGGAGGAATTTGGTTACTTTGGAAGGAGAATTTTGTAAACCCGTTTGATTTAAAAATTATATTCAAAAGCCAATCATTTTTTAGCATGTGAAATCAGAATTTTGAACTCTAATACTATGTTTATTGCAATTTTCTTGTATGCACCACCAAACTACGCAGGCAAGGATCAATTCTGGTGCGAGCTGGTCCAATTTATAAATTCTCTCTCATCTATGTATATCATCATTGGCGACTTTAACGAAATAGGTTCAATTCAAGAAAAATTGGGAGGGAAAGCCCCAACTCTAACTAGATTCAAAAGAATAGAAAGACTAAAAAATAGTTGTGATATCATTGACATTCCTTTTGCTGGTCAAACATTTACTTGGAGAAAAAAACTATTAGGAGAAAATAACATATGGGAACGATTAGATAGAGCAATGGTCTCATCCAAGTTTGTAGAACGGTTCCTAGCACTCAAACTAACAAATCATGTATTCACATCCTCATACCACTGTCAAATCCATCTATCTATTAAGGATAACATAGAACAATGCAAAGCACTACCATTTAGGTTCAAAAAACAATGGACCCTCCGTAAAGACTTTTCAACATTAGTAGCAAAAATATGGAATAAAAGAATAATGGGTTCAAATATGTTTTGCTTTACCCAGAAATGTAAAATGTTGAAACACCAAGCAAAAGAATGGAGCCAAAATAAATTTGGCAATGTTACAGAGCAATTACGAAGAATAGATGCCCAGATAACTAAAATTCAGCCACAAATAATAAACAATAGTGCTGCAGCGTCGACTATAGCTAAATATAGTAGACTTCTAAAGAAACGACATGAACTACTAACTTTTTCAACAGCTTATTGGCAACAAAGAAGCAAAATAAAATATTTAAAACTGGGAGATCAAAATAACACTTTCTTCCATCGAGCAGCGTCAATAAGAAAAAACAGAAATATGATTAAAACGTATACGGCACAAAATAATGAAAACTCCCAAAACACAGACAAGATAAGAAAATTAATTGAAATGGATTTCAAGGAAAGATTTAAAGCAGACCCAACGAGCAATTATGATGCGTCAAGAGACTTTCAAATGTTAGATAGAATCATAAATCAAGAAGACAATGCAGAATTATGTGCCCATGTCACAGATAAAGAAATCTACGATGCGGTTTTCCAATTGGACCCAGAAAAGTCCCCGGGCCCAGATGGATACCCACCTCTATTTTTTCAAAAATACTGGGGAATAATAGGAAAATAGGTTATAAGATCTATCAAAGCATTTTTCCACTCTAGCAAATTACTTAAGGAAACAAACCACACCTTTATAGCTTTGATTCCCAAAAACGAAAAATCCATCGGCAACAAACCATTTTAGACCAATAAGCTTATATTCTACAATATACAAAATCATATCGAAAATACTTGTCAACAGACTCAAGCAAGTGTTAGGTAAAATAGTACACCCACTTCAAGGGGCATTTGTTCCAGATCGACTGATCCAAGACAACATACTAATGGCCCATGAAGTATTTCATGAATTTAGAAAAAAAAACAGGAGCTTCTGGTTGGATAGCAATAAAATTGGACATGGAAAAAGCATATGATCGATTGGAATGGGGTTATGTTTTTACCACTCTAGAAACACTAGAGTTTTGTCAACAATGGATAGGTTGGATTATGGAATGCATAACCACAGTATCATTTTCAGTTCTAGTTAACGGTATCCCAACAGAACAATTTTATCCCACTAGAGGATTACGACAAGGGGACCCGCTCTTTCCATACATATTTATTTTATGTGCAGAAATACTAGCGAGACAACTATACTATGAAGGACCAGAAAGAGGTCAAATATTGGGAGTTAGCCCAGGGCATGCTAGAATGTGAATTCCGTTTCTTACATTTGCGGATGACACAATGATATTTGCAAAAGCTAACCACCAAGCTTCTCAAATTATAAAACAAATACTTAACAAATATTGTACTATGTCCGGCCAACTGGTCAATTACCACAAATCGACATTCCAATGCACAAGTAATGTTTGTACACAATTAATTTCAGACTTTCAATCTATCCTTGAAATGGAACATGTCTCCACTTTAGACTCATATTTGGGCTGCCCCATTATAGACAGGAGGGTAAACTCTAATACATTTGGAAAAATAATAACCAACACCAACAACCAATTAGCAAAATGGAAAGCCAACTCCATATCACAAGCGGGCAGAACTACATTAATCAAATCTTGCCTAGCTACAAAACCAAACCATCAAATGCAAAGCTTCGCCTTTCCTAGTAGCATATTAACTAGCCTCGATAAAAGCTGCAGAAACTTTTTCTGGAACCGTGAACCAGAATCCTCAACTCCTAACCTGATTGGGTGGGATAGAATCTGCAAACCTAAATTCCTAGGTGGGTGAGGACTTAGAAAAGCGGAAATAAATAATAAAGCAATGCAAATGAAGCTTCTTTGGCGTATTCTCAAAGAACCAGATAATTTGTGGGTCCAACTAGTAAAGAGGAAGTACCTTAAAACAGCCTCGCTCATCGATTATATCCCACACAATCCGGCTCTTGGCAATGGAAAAACTTAATGAAATTAAGAAACATTTTCACCAAAGGACTACAGTGGAAGTATGAAACGAAAAAACTATCTGTTTTTGGAAAGACAAATGGGTATTTCCCTACCCACTAGTGGATATCACCCCAGCTATAAACAATATACATCAGAAGGTGGAGGAATTTTTCCTCCCAAACAAAATGTGGAATATTCAAGCCTTAAAGGATTGCCTCCCAGACCATATAGTTCTAACAATAAGAAACATCACTATCCCTTCCAACGATATTCAAGACACAATGTTCTGGAGACTTACTCCTAGATGTGAATTCACAACTAAATCCGTCGCTCTTCTGATCCAAGGAATTACCCCAGAAAATATCCAAAAATGTTCCTTCCGATGGATTTGGAAGCTTCATATCCCCCCCCCCCCCAAAATTGGAAATTTTATTTGGAAAATCTGTAATGATGGTCTCCCTACTAAAGAGAGACTATTCTGAAGCCATGTTATCGTTCCCCTCCCTTGTGTGTTCTGCAACCACCACACAGAAACAACAAAACATCTCCTCCTAGAATACCCATTTGCTCAAGATCTGTGTTCGAACATAGCTAGGCACTACCTACCCGTGGCTGATGATAAGGGAGCAGCCAGTTCTAGAAAATGAGATGGTGGATATTATTAACAATCTACGTAGCCAATTCACAATACAAGAACTCCAAAAGCTTATGATCAGGTGGTGGTACATTTCATTTTTTCGTAATAGAATTTGTTTCAAGGACGAAACAATTAATGTTCAACAAGCCTCAATCACGGTCATAAAATATTGTGAAGCTTGGAATAGCAATGTTAGTGATTCAACAGGTGTCGTAGATGCGATAGGCCGTCCTAGGAGCAATCTTCCATCCCCTCAGCCTCGCTCTATTTCTTGGTCCCCTGCCCCTGAAGGATGGGCTAAACTTAACTTTGATGGGTCAAAGGCAGGAACGGAGCATTGCTCTTTTGGATTCATCATCAGAAATCATGTAGAAATCCCAATTTCGATTGGCCAAAAGCCCTCCCTCCTCATTGGTCCATACTTATGGCCAAAACCACGGGTTTCTATATAGGTCTTAAGACTGATATTTCTCTTGGTATCCGAAAACTAGAAGTAGAAGGAGATAATCTTATAGTAATTAATTCCATAAGATGAGAATAGAGAATTTCGTGGGAAATTTCTAATCTTATTGATGATGCAGGGCAGGATGTAAATAAGTTGGAGGCCTTTGCGATCAACCATTGCTACAGGGAAGCTAACCAAGCGGCGGACCTCCTACCGAATTGGGGGAAAAATCGTCAACAACTTTGGTTGTCTTCCGCGGAGCTTCCTCCAGGACTCTCTACAATCATCCGCAAGGATGAGTTAGGTTATCCCACTATGAGGCCGGATGTAACCTAGTTTTTTTTTTTCCTTTTCAAAAAAAAAAAAAACAGAAAATATGCACAAACACAAAAAAAAAAAATCAAAAAATAATACCGGATAAAAGAGAGTGAGAAACGATATATTTAGAGGAACTAATAATACATATCTCAAAGTAAAAAAAAATACATATGAACCCATTAACAAAGAACTTGCGATCTTCTTCTTCCACAACTTTATTTTGCTATGCTTTTCTCCAAGACCCGTTCGTCTTATTGACACATCTCGAGATTTTGAAAATCCAGTAAATGAATCATCTTCCTGAAATACCCAGATGAGCAAAAATAAGCTTGTGCTTCGTTAGCAAATTGAGTAGGGCCCACTTGCTTCGCCTTTTTTATGAAACTTTGGTAGGCCAGACATTGTTGTGATTATGAAGAGTGAATTCTGGAGATAGAAAGTAGATGAGAGTAGGTGTGAGAGAGAAAGGGCGACAATTAGCTAGGGTGGAAAGGAGGGAGAGTGAGAGGAAACGAAGGTGGGGTTGGATTGCAGTAGCAAAAGAACACCATGGTGTTGAACCTGCAAAAATCAAAGATGGAGTTGAGTGGGGAGAAGAGTCGTCGAAGAAGGAAGAGAATGAGGTGTGGAGAGTTGGGTGGGGAGAGAGAAGAACAAAAGGGACTATTAAATTTTTTAGGGTTTAGGGAAATAAGGTGTAGCAGGGTGTGGGAGTTTTAAACTCATAACTCATCAGCGTCGCATGGGAAAACATAAACGATGCATATCGCAATGATGATTTGTGTCGCGTCACATGACCCATCCGACGTAAATCATGGCCCAAAACTGATTTTATTCTTTCAACATTTAATTTGTGTCGTGTGTGTATCAGTATCCGATACATATCATTTTTCTCACACTTGCAGTAGTGGCTGTGTCATATTTGTCGCCTATCCAATGTAAATGACATGTGCCTGACTATTTGTGTCGGCTTCTTAAATGTTTCGATGCATATCCAGAGACACAAATTCGCATTTTTCTACTAGTGGACGGGTAATTGATCATATGCTACTCCCTCTTTTCTATTTGTCCTTAAAAACATTGTTTTTGCAGTCTTTCTCTTACTAGACTTCTATCTTAATTTTGGAATTTCGCTTTTACTTTATGTTAAGGTAATATTTTTTATAGGAATAACTTTCTAAGACATTCAATGTAAAAAGCAGTAAGAACAAAAGTTAACGCAACCAAGGGAATACTCTTATGATCGGAAACATTGATTTTAATATTAACCTTTGGCCGGTTCGCTAAATTTAACCCCACCTTTTGATTACTTACATAATAATCCCAACTTTGGGGGATAGTTTCTCAAAATAATCGAAACTCTTTTTTTTTTTGGATACTACATACAAGTCACAAGTCACAATGTCCCTTCTTCTAAAACAGAGGCGAGGGTGTGAGTAGGACATTGTAATACGTATCTTAAATAACCTACTAAACAAGTCACAAAAAGGTTAAAACTCAATAGAAGAAAACAGACATACAAGCTTAACTCAATCAGAGATAATCAAAAGGTAGACTTAAAATGGGAAGACCGCACAAAGCTTGACTTATTTAAAATAATTTTTTCTTAGCTTGCACTAGGCCCACTTGGATTCCTCATTATTGTCACTTTCATATCATTAAGTGTCGGTTCGAAGTGAATGGTACTTACTTTTATCTGAAAAGTTTCCACCGGTGAAAATTATATATCTTCTTCATTTTAAAGTAAATGAAACATAGGATAAATGCATAGAGATTCAGAGAGAAGAAAAGATAGAGAGACATAAAAAGAGAGATTCGTGTGATGAAAGTTGAGATAGATTCATAGACAGAACTAAGTGCAAATAAAGTAACATTACATTTAGTTCTCTTTCTTTTTCAACTTATTTTCAGTTACTCTCAGCAGTTCTGTTTTAGTTCGGTTTAGTTTTTATTTAGTTCATTACCGTTTCTGGCATTCCAAAAATCAGGGTCTTACTTTTTTTAAAAAAACGACATACAATAATTAGTGTTTCATTTACTATAAAATAGAGAAACTTTTTAAGATTTTTGAACAAGAATAATACAAACTTTTGTTTGTTCTCTCATAATAATACAAACTTTTGATTATTTTATAATAATAAAAACTTTTGATCTAAATTCCTCCAGTAGGGCAGTACCAATTCTTAACTTGTTGTAGGAGGTAACAAGCTGAGGTGGTTCAGATGGATGAGGGTTTGGGGAGGGAGAAATAAGAAATATCATTTTGTAATTTTTTTTTTTGGTAATTAAGATTATGATAAGCCCAAAAAACACACAATACACCTACAAGTTTAAGAGGACTCCTCAAAACCCAGCTCAGCTATTGGACAGGCCCAGAGCACTTACAATGCTTCAAACCAACATCTATCAACATCTCTAACTTTGGGACTCATAATTTGTACAATCCTATGGTTGATAATGAATTTTAGCTCCTTAATGGTGTGATCAATAATGCTAATTACACTTTCCCAATAAGCTCTATTCATATTCTGCCAAATCAAGTAAACCACAGCAGCCATAGTAGCCACACATACCTGCCTCTTGAACTTAGGGCCACTGAAGCGCCCCCTTAACCATCTGCTCATCTGAAGAAGATTCTTCCCATTCCAGGGAATCCCCAGCCACCTCATTACCTCAGTCATACAACTTCTACTAAATTCACAAGCAAAAAAGAGATGATCTCTACTCTCAGGGTGATTCTGACATAGCAGGCAACTGTCAGAATCACTTATATGGAGTTGTTGCATTCTCACTCTGGTTTTCAATCTATTTTGGACAGCAAGCCAGTATATGAACTTGTGTTTAGGAAGACTGTACCTATTCCAGACACAATTGGTCCATTGGTGGGTGATATTAGAATTAGTAATGCTCTGATAATGCTTTTTGATACTGAAATGAATATTTGCCATCCATTGATCACTAGACAGCTTCACACTAAGAACATTCTTAGCTTTACAAATGCTTTTCCAAGTCCAGCTAGCATGAGAGGGAGCTTCATAAGAACCCCAGTTGGCATCCTTTATATAGATGCAATTCACCCATTTCACCCAGAGATTATCCTTCTTCTGGGCAATGTTCCAAGCAAGCTTGCATATGGCCACAATATTCCAACTCATTATATCCCTGAAACCAAGCCCACCAGCTTTTTTGTTTTTGCAAAGATCATTCCAGGCAACAGCTCCAGGTTTGCTATCATTGAATGTGCCAGTCCACAAGAATTTTGTAATTTTTTTGACCTGTTTTACAAGTTACAAGTCAACTTGACCTACTAGAGGAATTTTATGTAAAGTTTGTATTATTAAAAAATAATCAAAAGTTTGTATTATTGCAAGAAAACGGGCAAAAGGTTTGTATTATTGTAGTTAAAAAATCCACTTTTATAAGAATCTATAATTTTCTGACTTTTAGGCCTTGTTTGGTTGTATATAGGAAGCCATACTTCCTAGGAAGTTATTTTTTCCATGTATTTGAAATTCCTAGGAAGTGTAAAATTGTGTTTGGTTGATAATGGGAAGTATAACTTCCTATGGAAAGCTCGACTTACCTAGGGGGACCTAGGTAAGTAACTTCCTCCATTTTGGAGGAAGTAGAACTTCGTAGGAAGTGCAAATTCCCATGGTTTTGCCAACCAAACAATTTCATATACTTCTATTTTTTAGGAATTTGCACTTCCCATGATATATTTTGTCAATCAAACAAGGTCTTACTTTTACTCTTTTAGTAGTGTACACGTGCTTTAATTTGCTTAATGAAAAAGTAGGCGAAGGACCAATAAATGGGCCAGTTATATTGTATATATGAGTAATGAAGAAGAGTAGAAAAAAGACCCAGTGACCCACTGACCAGTGTACAACTTTCTGATCATCGACATGCGGTTAAAATAAAAGGTGAGAATGTGAGATAATATCATATGATTGATAAATCCAGCCAATACTAAAGAAAAGAGAGATAATATATTAATATGGCCCTTCTTGTAATAATGCTTGCCCACCCTGGCTTGTATAGCTGCATGTGGTTTGGGTTTGAAAAGATTATGTTTGCTGTTTTGTTAAGTTACAAATATCTCATTTTATATTAGTGCCATGTGTGACATTCTCTTCTCTATTTCCTCTTCTAGGTAATTTAGTTTAGTTCTTTTTAATGTTATTTAAGGAGAATAATCATGATAAAATCTCTTTCATTGTTCAATATTTGCACATCAAGTGCTTAGTAGCAGGAAAAAAGGTAAGGAGATCCTTATTCCTAACACCTTTATTTGACAAGTTTCAAACCTAAAACCTCTAAGATTTAAGGTAAGAACTTCATCAAGTAAGCTAAGTCTTACTTTAGTTCTATGTGGATGGTTCTTAACGACATAGTCCTATGTATTATTTAATTGACATTTTTTTTTATCATTGAGTCTTTTTAGTATATTTGTGAATGTGGATGGTTCTTAACGAAATAGTCCTATCAAATTAAAGATTCTTTTCATAAACCCTCTAATAATTCAGCTTTATTTATCTTTTATGCTTGTAATCGATGCATTAAGAGGGCCTCTCGAGCGTAGTGTCTCTTAATGTCTTTTTTCTTACCTTTATTAAAGTGAACAATTCCTATAAGGCTATAACTACATTGTCAACTAACCATTGTCTCCTTTGAGAATTTAAGTGCGAGAAATTATATGTGTATGTGGGATGCGGATTTAGTTTCTAACTCTTAAATTGACACCAAATACTCTAAAGTTGAAGAAGAAATTTCTAATGTTATCCAAACCTCGTCAAAATAAATCAATTTTTTAATTTTTTTATTGTACATGGATTACATGAACTAAAACTCCCTAGGGAGAGCACCACGTGGCACAGTTTCTTGTTTTCGCACGCCTTTTAATATATTTGTATAAATTTTGTAATACTTCACAATCATTTTTTTATTAGATAGAAAAAAAAGTCCCTTTTCATCGTATAAACCATAAACATTTAACATGTTACTCCAAAACACATATTTCTGATATCCTCGAAAGTGGATTTAATTAGTAAAATATAAAATTTCAAAAACCTTCTCTCACGAACATCCCCAAAACCTAAAAAAAACCCTATCTTTTTGCGCCGCTTCGAGTCGGCTCGTTGGTGGCTGGCTAAACGCACGCCGCTCACCTAGTTGCTGACGAGCCTGCTCCCACCCCCTACCACGGGGTTGAAGTATTGGGTAAGATGAGAGGTGGTGATTATTTCAATCATGTTCTGGTTAGATCTTCTAGGTTCGAGATTGCAAGGTTGGATCTTCGGATCCGTTGGTTGGGTGAATTTCTTCAATATAATTCACCCAAAGTTCCAATGATGACCTTTGGAGTCATGACGCCTAAAAAATGCATCCTGTGGAAGGCCCTCCATTTTAATTTAGAGCAACTTATGACCTCCACGCATTTTGAGTTTAGTCATGCGAGACTAAACTCTGGTTACCCTTGCAAAAAGGATCATAAGTCACCAAAGAAGGTGGCTTCTTGGTTACTTTCATCAATAGAATTCTACAAAGGTGTTCATGTTCAAGGACCTTGGGATTTGGTGGCTAGTAGACTTTGAAAGCTACTAGCTGAGTTGCAGCAATCTACCTTTGAAAATCGTTTTGGTGTCATCTTTTAACATGTTTCCTCTCATACCAGGTCTGCTTCATCAAGACCTTTATCCCTCGTCCTCTTACCATCGTTCGAGATTAGGTCTGAATATGCAGGGGGGATTATAGCTGGGGCGGGTGGGAGCTTGGCCCCCATAACTGTATAAGATAAAGTTAGTAAATTTCAATTTATGTAACAAAATAAACTATGGCACAGTGCCTTGAAGCAAGGTGTAAAAGGAAGTTTGAGCCTTAAAGGTTGCAAGTTCAAACCTTGCATCAACACATTTGAACTTTTTTGTTTTCCTTTATTTTTTAAATGCTTTTCTTTTTTCTTTTTTTCTTTTCCTTCTTTCTTTTTTACTTCTTTCTTTCTTCTTCTCCTTTATATTTGGCTTATATCATTTTGCCTAATTTAGAAAAATCTTTTCCATTAATTGTACTATACTACTACCTTTTATTCTTCTTCTCTAAAAAACTTTTTTTTTTATTTAACTATAATAGTACTTCTTATTTCTTCAAACTCATTCCTAACAATCATAAAATATAAGTTTATCTCTTTTATTTTACTTAAGCAATTTGGTAATTTATTGAGTTTTTTTTTTATTGGAGTAATTTATTTAGTTGCTAATGAACTATACCTTCAATTTCTTAAAAAAATACTCAATTTCTTGAATATTTCATAATGGTCAAACAAATAAATTGAAACAATTTTTTAAAATTGCACCTTTGAGATTTTGATTTATTACATTAGCTACGAGCTCTTTGTAGCCATTAATAATAGTATATAAATATTTTGGTGTGTATTAGTGTTTTCATTCATCATTTAAAATTATATACTAAAACTTTTATTTTATCAACTCAGCCCCTGTTAAATAGTTAGTTAAGATCCACCACTGTGAATATGTAATAGTTTGTTTTTATTTCGTAGCGTATGTAAGAGCAAATGAAGCTCATCTAATATCATTTTCCTTTGTTTTCTGTTTGATTGTATTAGTATTTGGCTCTACCGATTTTAATTAATGCAAGTTTTTTCCATTATCAAAGAAAAAAAAAACGAGAGTGGATTCAAAAAGTAAGAATCCACTCGTGTTGGAGCCCCTTAATTGTATCATCCCCTGGGAGCTAGTTCATCAAGCTCTTATATGATAATTAGATGACATGACATAGGTGTATATTGCAAGACAATTAAGGGGGCAAATAATTCAAGTGATAACTAGATGACATGACATGTCGGTGTATATCTATACTTGGAATCAGAAATATTTGTACAAGTGAGTGACCAATGCGCTATAATTCTTTCTTTCCAGAGCAGCAAAATTCCAAAGTATTTGGGTTCTAGAATTGGGTGCAAGAACCTGCAGACATGAACAAAGTCGAAACACATGGAATTTTACATTCATTGCTAGCTAATGTACATCAAAACATCTACAAGAATTTTGAGAAATTATTCATCATGTCCATGCTTGATGCTTTGGCATTTTACATTCATTGCTGATTTGATGTCTACATCTGACATGTTATCCAAACAAAGATGTCTCTTTTTCCATGCTTCATGTTCATGATTAACTCCCACTCGTTTTTGTTAATTACTCAATGATATGGCCATATGTGCACATTAATCATCTTTTACAATTCATAAACTACTCCATTATATAGTTTAATGCCTTTTTCTTCTCCATAAATTGATAGTTGATTATAAATATATTTAACTTTATGCGTACTTTCAAAATACTTTGACATTTGAAATTATATATTCATAAATTGTTGACGTTATAAGCTCTTTCGAGGAAAGTACAATGACTCCAAAATAATAAAAATGAGATCAATCACATAGTATAGTAAAAAGGATATTAGATATTAATCAAGAAAATTCTCCATATAGTAGTAGAAAGATCATGTAATTATAATATCTTGAGTAATCTAGGAAAATATCCATGAAAATATCTATGTTAGAAAAATCTAGATATCTTTCTAGAATGATGTATAATAATGTCTAGCCTAGGGAAAATCCTAGAAAAGTCTTAAGAAAAATCTAGATGTAAAAATCTTAGAAAATGCACAAGTTTTCTTACCACACCTATAAATAGGTGATGGTGTAAGCCTTGAGGATGTATGAAAAAAAAATCACAAGTTAATGAAAAAGTCTACCATTTCCCACAAACAATCTCTTCCTTTACCATCAAACAACAACACTCTTTGATCAAAAACATCTCTTAAGCATAAAAGTTCACTACTACTTCCAGTGGCGGATCTAGGAATTGAACCACGTGGGTTCGGAATAATTTTAATATTTTTTTTTTATTTTTTTGTTTTTGAATTTTTTATAGCATTGAAGGACGAGGAAAAAAAATAAACTTTCAACAATTGTACTTAGCAAGGCTTTATTCTTGATTACATCATCACAAAAAAAATATGATAATTAATTTCTTGTAGTAATGAAAGACTATCAATTTTTTAACAAGCTATAGAGTTATAAAAACTACAAATCGAGTATTAACTATTAAGACTTTTTTCATTGAATTAACTTATCATGTTATACACTTATATGTATAACAAAATATGAAACTTTAACAACTAGCTAGCACAAACATGACGTAGACAAAAAAAATAATGTAAATTAACCAAATTCATTAGTTTTTACAATATTTGTACTTGCTGGGCGGGAGAAATTTATAGATAAAAAAAAAGAGTTTAAAAAATTAAAGGAGCATGAAGAAAAAGGAAAAAAAAAACAAGGATATAATGCAATAAGCCAAGAAGGGGATGAAAAAAAACCAAAGAAATAATGCAGTAAGTCTAAAGGGAATAAGTAAGTCTAAAGAGAATAAGGAAGGATCAAAAAAGGGGAAAAAAAAACAAATAATGCAGTAAGCCTAAAGGGAGTAAGTACTAAGGGAGGATAGAAAAAGAAAAAAAAAACAAAACAAACCACTTTACTGAGATTCGAACCTCAAACCAGGAGAACAAATAAGATTGTACTTCACTACCTTTACCGCTGAGCCACCGGGCATTTAAGCGATATAAATTCGCTGTGTTTTATATATATATTATCGTTTTCTTTGCCCAGTTTTCGTGTTTTTGTCCCGGATCCACGTGGGTTCAGTTGAACCCACTGAACCCACGCTGGATCCGCCCCTGACTACTTCCGCTCAAGTTTCCTACATTTGGTATCAAGAGCCACTATAATCCAAAGCCTTCAATAATTAAACACATTCATCCCTCAACTTCAAACCCCACATATTCAACTTTTTTAAAAAAACAAAATCAAACCACATAAATTAAAATGACTTCCTCAAACACATTTAACTACCCCTAGGTAAATTGGATACCCACATTTAAAGGTGAAAAATATCAACAATGGTCTATCTAAATGAAATCCATATTTATCTCACAAGATTTATGGGAATTACTGCAAAATGGTTATGAACAACCAAATGATTTGATCCAAGAAGCTACTTGAGATGAAGCACGCCACAAGCAATATAAACAAAATCGGATAAGGGATAATTATGCCCTATCCTTGATCTATCGGGGAATAGACGAAACTATTCTCCCTACCATCATGGCTGCTACAACGGACAAGGAGGCTTGGAGTATCCTGGAGACAAAATATAGGGGGTCCGAGAAGGTAATACTCTTTAAACTCCAATCTTTATGGAGAGACTTTAATAATCTATTAATGACGGAAAATGAAACAATTCAAGAGTTTTTTAGTCGGGTAACAAATATCATAAATCAAATTCGAACTAATGGAGATAAAATTGAAGATGTCCAAGTAATCCGAAAAATATTAAGAAGTCTCCCCACAAATTATGATCACATAGTGGCTGTCATAGAGGAGTCTAATAAAGATTTATCTAAATTAAGTTTAACTGAATTAATGGGCTCCCTTCTAGTACATGAAGATAGAATGCGAAGATTTACAGAGCAGCCACTAGAACAAGCATTTCAAGCTAAAGTAAAATTCTCTAATAATGGAGAAAATAAAAATAAAAATGGCTACGGTAAAAATTTTCAAAAAGGATGAACATCATATAACCGTGGTCGGGGTAGAGGAAGTTATAAAAATCAAGGAACTCGAGATAATGATATGTCACATTTATATATAGTTTTTAGATGCATTTTGATTGCATTTAGAACTCCTTTTAGAGCATTTAGGTGTATAATGGAATGAATTACGTAAGTTGTGCTCTACTACTCCCCGTTTGCGTGTTTTGATCATTTTCAGGTTACTTTGATGCAAATTGATTATGATTACCTAATATCAAGCCTATTAATCATTGAAGATGAAGATATCTTGCACAAGGATCACAATGCATCATTTCGGGACAATTTCGAGTTAGAATGAAGCAAAGAGTTGGTGAAAGAAGTGTCAAAACTGACACTTGTTCACTATTTTGGCCATAACTTTTGATATACAATTGATAATTAAGAAATTCCAGTTGGATTGGAAACTAGACTTCAAGGGCTTTCCAATGATAGGTCATACATCCCAATATGACATCTGGTTTGAGAGATACAGCCTTCACAAGTTGATGCAAAATCACTGTTTCTCCGCCCGGTCGACCGGGCGGTTTTACCCGACCGGGCGAAATTAATTTTTCACCAAAATGCAAGGAATGTTAGCCCGGTCAACCGGGCGAGAAAAGATCCAAAATCGCTTGCGCGCCCGACCGGGCGGGTTCGCCCGGTAGACCGGGCGGATTTGCTTTTTTGCCGTAGAAGTTGAATGACCGTCGCCCGACCGGGCGGTTTCTCGGGACGCGTTTTTTCGGGTTTTTTAGCCGGTTTTGTAAGAAGTATAAATAGGTTTTTTTATATTTCCGAAAGGACCATCTCATTTTCTACGTTTTTAGGGCCAAACACTTAGTTTATTCTCTGATCTCTACTTTTGTTGAACTTTTACATTGGAAGATTATAAAGATCGTCGATTTCCTTTTTCATTGTTCATCAATCATTCGGTATTCTTCTTTACTTTCTTTAATTTAATGAATTCTTTTACTTTGATCATGTTTATTGAATTCTTTATTATAATGAGTGAGTAGTCTATTTCTAGGGTTTAGAGAGGGAAGCCATGTTTATACCTTTTTTATTGTGGTTTGATGTTCTTCAATAATTGGGTTGAATTAGAATAATTCCTGTTGATTTGTTATACTTGTTTAATTCATGTAATTGCGCAATATCATGAGTTATGTTTAGCTAATAAGAATTAGAATCGAAAGATCGTATTCATTAGAGGCTTCACTAGTAGAAAAACGACGATTTGCGTCCCCTGATTTGCGTCGCACTGAAACGGAAATGACGCAAAAACCTATTTGCGTCGCACATGAAGTAGAGTGCGACGCACATCATGTGTAAACGAGCACCAGGATAAGCTATCTGCGTCGCATCGACCAAAGGTGCGTTGCAAAAGCTTAATGTGCGTCGGACCACGTGGCCAATACGACGCAAATGATTTTCACTATCTGCGTCGCATCGTAGTTGTGTGCGTTGCAAAAGACCAAATTGCGTCGGACCTCATGGCCCATCCGACGCAGATTTGCGGCCCATCCAAATATTTAACCTAACTACTCACCGCGCCTCACTCCTCAAACCCTAAAACTCCTAAAACTCCCCTCTCTCTGCGCCTCTCTCCTCAAACCCTAAAACTCCTAAAACTCTCGTGCCTCTCTCCTCACACGTTTCCCAGCCGCATCTCTCAAACACACTCTCTCTCCAAGGGTTCAGTTTCCCCCCTCTCTTATAAACACAAGTAGTAGATTACATAATCATATTCATTTGGTGTGATACTGTAAAAAGCACGCTAAAAAATTGGCGATACTGTAGATGAAGTATAATCAACCATTATTTGTGTTCCTAAAAAGCATTACTTATTGTGGATTTCGAAGGCTCTTTTTATAATTGTATGTTATTCATCCAACTAAGAAGGGTTCGATTTCCGTTTTGATTCTCAGCCGCTCTTAGCACAATAACATTCTCAGCCGCATCACTCAAGCATCTTTTTCGTTTTGATTTCATTCTCAGCACGATTTTCGTGCTTAGATTTCTCTGCGTCTTCATTCTGGTTTTTTTAAGATTTCGTTTTATTAGATTTCGTGCTTAGATCATTCTCTGCTTAGATTTCGTTTTGGCGATTTGAAGAACGCGATTTGAAGAACGAGATTTGAAGAAAGAGATTGAAGAACGAGATTTGAAGAAGAACAAGGTTTTTGGCGATTTGTATTTTTTTTAAAAATATATTTAGTGAAATTTGTGTCGGTTAGATCTTGTTTTTTTAAGGTTTAATTTTTTAATTTCGTTTTTTTATGTTAGATCTGAATTTTCCATTTTTGATATTTGTTAGATTTTTTTCGTTTCATTTGTTAGATTTTTTTCGTTTCTTAATCGACGCAAGACAATTGTACCCTTGTTAGATCTCGTATTTTTTGTTGTATCTTGTTTATTGTATTTTATTTGTTTTTACTATATTTTGTGTTAGATCTGATTTTTTTTGTTGAATTTTTGTCATTTCGTTTTGGGTTTTTTAAGGAGAATATTCTCTCAATATTCTACTGTTCGAGAATCGATTTCAGTTGCAGTATATTTTGTGTTAGATCTGATTTTTTTTGTTGAATTTTTGTCATTTCGTTTCTGGGTTTTTTAAGGAGATATTCTCTCAATCTTCTACTGTTCTTTGTTTGTTTCATGTATTAAGATAGGGAGGATGTGAAATTAGCTCACAATCTTGCCATAAGAGCAAAGCTAACCTCATTTTTTTTCCCCTTTGTAAAAAAAAAAAAAAATTTTTTTTTTATTTAAATATTAATTTGCGTCGCACATAGTCCGAGGTGCGACGCAAATCACTAATGTGCGTCGCACCTTAGGCTATGTGCGACGCACATTACCCTCTGCATTACTCTGTAATTGGGCTGGGATAGCCATCTGCGTCGCACCGTATACGAGTGCGACGCAAATAGCTAAACCATTTGCGTCGTTTCCGCATACGACGCAGATCGTTTCTGAGTCATTTGCGTCGAGGGATTTGGCGTCGCACCAGAGTCCGACGCAAATAGACGCCTCACATCCGACGCAAATTGCCTTTTCTGTACTAGTGCTTGTTACAATAGGTAGATTTGATTATGTTGAGCGACCGTACTGCCATATGTTAATCTAGGAGTTGTTAATGCCTGACCAAGGATTAACAAAATACTTCATTTATTCGAACCTCAATCCAAGTGTTGTTGAACTATATTATATTGATTAAACTGGTATAAGCATGGTGGACCGATCGATTGCCCTGGGCTTTTAATTATTTGATAAATAATTCCCATTTTTCTGCGTTCTAGTTTAGTCTAGTTTAGTTATTAATTACTCAATCATTTCCTCTCTGGAAGTAGTTAGATAATTGAACATAAATCTGTAGAACTCCTCTCCCTGTGGATCGACCCGTATTTGCCAGTTTTTGCTAAACAGACACCGTGCACTTGCGGTATATTTTAAAACACATCAGATAATAATCAATCTGGCTCCTATTGCAATTTATGTAAGAAAAATGGTCATAATACACAAGATTGCCGGTATAAGTGTAAAAAAATGCAAAAAACACACTCATTTTGAAAAAGATTGTTGGTTTCGGCAAAAAGAAGAGGCTAATTTTACGAAAAATAAGGAGCCTAGAGATCAATTATTTTATACGTGTTTAAATGCTCACCAAGAGTCAAATGATATATGGTATATCGATAGTGGTTGTTCTAACCACATGACTGGCAACAAAAATTCATTTGTCAGTCTAGATGAAAACATAAAAACACAAATTACTCTTGGTGATGGAAGCAACCAAGAAGTTGCTGGAAAGGGGACAATTGCCGTTAGAGCGAGAAACGGCTCCTCTAAATTTATTCACGAAGTTTTCTATGTCCTCGGGCTTGCACAAAATTAATTAAGTGTAGGCCAACTAATTCAAAGAGGCTATATGGTGAAAATTTGATGCTAATAAATGTCTCGTATTTGATAAGAGAAAAGGGCAATTAATTACTATTACTCAAATGGCTCCTAATAAAATATTTCCATTAAGAATGCAATTGGAGAATAATGTTGCCCTAAGTTCTATGGTGGATGAGTCCACATTGTGGCATTTGTAACAGTTTAAAATTTTTAAAACAAAAAGAAATGGTGACTGGGCTTCCACCTATATCTAATGAAAGAAAAATATGTGAGGGTTGTAAATATGGCAAAATGCATAGATTGCCTTTCCCTACTTCATCCGGGAGGGCCAGAGCTCCATTAGAGCTTGTTCATGCAGATATATGGGGCCCTACCAGAAATCCATCTCTTGGCAGAAAAAGTTATTTTGTCGATGATTTTATTCGCATGATGTGAATTTATATCTTGGAGCAAAAATCAGAAGCATTTTCCCACTTCAAAATTTAAAGCCCTCACGGAAAAACAAAGTGGACATTCAATAAAAATTCTTAGAATAGATCGTGGGGGAGAATTTACAAGTAAAGAATTTAATAGTTTCTGTAAGGAGCATGGGATCAAAATAGAATTAACTGTCAGACGCACACCTCAGCAAAATGGTGTTGGGGAGAGAAAAAATCGGACCATTGCTAAGATGGCCCGAAGTATGATGCACGGCAAAACTTGCCCAAATGTTTTTGGGCCGAAGCCGTACATACGACTATCTACATTCTCAATCGATCTCCCATGAAGGCCGTCATGGGTATGACACCCTATGAATCTTGGCATAAGAGAAAGCCAAGTGTCGAGCACCTAAAAGTTTTCGGGTGCATCGCATATGCCCACATCCCGAAAGAAAATCGGGAAAAACTCGATGGAAAAGGAGAAAAATGTATCTTCATTGGATACAGTGATGAATCTAAAGGATATCGTCTCTATCAACCCGAATCTAAAGGATATCGTCTCTATCAACCCGAATCTAAAGGATATCGTCTCTATCAACCCGAATCTAGGAAGCTAGTAATCTCAAGAGATGTCATATTCGATGAAGGAGCTCAATGGACGTGGATGGAGAATGAATCTCAGCCACGTGAAGGAGATTTTCTTCCACCAAGCCCAAGTGAAGATGAAGGCCCAAATCATCCAGCAACATAGTCATCCTCCAGTCCATCATCACCGAGATCTCCAACAACATCCTCGAGATCGATGAGTCCAACATCAAGATCGAGCTCTCAAAGCTCAGCTCAAGTTGTGCGACGTTCACAAAGAGATCGGCGACCACCAAGCTACTTGGAGGATTTCCAGTGCAATCAAGCTATCATGGCTCTCTTCGCTAGCGAACCACAAAGCTTTCAAGAAGCATCACGAGAAGAGAAATGGATTGAGGCCATGAATGAAGAAATCAAGATGATCGAGAAAAACAAGACATGGGAGCTTGTTGAGAAACCTGAAGACAAAGAAGTCATCGATCTCAAATGGGTCTACAAGGTCAAGTATAACGAAGACGGCTCCATCCAGAAATACAAGGTCGTCTCGTCGCAAAAGGTTATGTAATCCCCCACAATTTTAAAGAATTTTCATAAATATATTAAAGTATTTATGTAGTTATATTTAAATCCAAATGAGTTTGGAAAATGATTTGACTTTTAAAAGGGTTGATATTTTAAAAGTCAACTGAAATTATTTTTCATAGCTTAATAAAATTTGAAATATTTTAATTAAGCATGTTTTAATAAGAGTTTTAATTACTAAAAGTATATTGAAAAGGTAGTTAATGGAATCGAAAGCCCAAAAGTGATAAAAAGGGAAAGAGTAATTTGATGACTAAAGTTTAATAGCCCATCTTATTAGTCATCAAGTTCATTAATTAAAATCTCTTTTCCTAAGCCCACAATACAAGCCTTTATATAAATATCCTAAAAACCCAATTATTTTACCCTACACACTTATTTTCTCCTCCTTCCACGTCACTTTCTCTCTCTCCATCGGCATTCACTCTCTCTCCTCCTTTGTGCGTCGTTCTTCAATTTTCCTTCAAAATGTTTCTTCTTCTTCAAGTAACGTTTTTGTTGAACAAGAAACGTCACAAATCTTTGTTTGAGCCAAGAACCCTGCTACCGTGATGCTGTCGTGGTTGTTGTGCTGTCCGGCGCCCCTCTTCCTCCTAGTTGTTGGTTGTTTTTCTTTCTTCCTCTCTAAGATTCCATTAAAGTACTAGTTTTTATGTTATTTTATTATAATTAGCATGTTTATGATTTAAATTACTATTTTTATATGCAAAAATATTTCGATCATTATGTTTATTAGTATAATAAATTCCAGATTTTATATGTTAAGTTTATTTTAGTTTTTATCATGAAATTTATAGTTTTTAGGGTTTTTAATTACTAGAAACTATATATATAAAGTATAAATCATGAGATTTGGTTAGTACATAATTTTATATGTATTGAATATATTTTCAGAAGATTTATTAAATTTTATAAATGCTGTAATTTCAGAAATAAGTATTTTAAGATTTTAAATGATTTTTAATCACTAGAATAGTTGTACTATACTAGGGATTAAAAATAACGAAAGTTTGGTATGTAAAAACGATTTTAAAACACGTTTAAGGGGGTTTTGATCGTTTTAAAGTTGCTGTAAATTTTTAGTTCGAGATATTTATTTCATTATTTTATTTTCTAGGCGGAGATTTCGTAGTAGGAGACTTTTAGCGAGTAAAAGTGGCCTACCGATTTGTTTATACAAGGTACGTACATCGTCTACGTGCTATTGATTTAGAAGCATGCTCTAAGAGTATTTATTTATTAGTATCATGTATAGGACTCTATTTGTTCATATATATGATTACTGGAATTGTTTTACATGTTATTTGCCTATGTGCTACATGTAAACTAGAAGTGTTTATGATTATAAATGTTTGTATGGAGGATTGATGCAAGCAGGATAAGTCAAGTTTATTTATTTATTCGTGAGTGAATTAATGTAAGTTAGATGAATCATGTTTTACATGGATTCTTGAGTATTTTATTATCTTATAAGGACCGTGGATCTTATTTGGTAAGTGACAAGTTATACCTATATAAAGGTAAAGTTTATTGTTGGTAGGTTCAACAAGTAAGTTGGTAAAGGTTAAAAAGGAAGTTAAAGGAGTCTTGGTTGATAAGTTGTGATCACTTGTTAATCCAAAGATAAAAAGGAATTCTGTTATGATTGTGTGATTATTAATTATGTGTTATTTGCTTGGTTGTTGTGTCAACACAAGTAATAAAATAAATTTAACGTAAAGTGAAACGAGAATAGGTTATAGACTTTGGACTGGTGCACGTCTGGAGTTGGACATAAGGGTTGGGGTTATGGTGAGCGTGCCATAGCTTTTCTAGGAATGGATTGATCACCATCCCTCTTTATTTCAAAGGTTCCTCGATATCGTAGGTCACTCTGAAATGCGGAGTCGCGCCCGCATTTCATCTTAGTGGCAAGACAACTCGTCCTAATAACTATTCCATTTAAGTGATAAAAAGTTGTTTAAGTTCAGTTCAGTAAAAGTTGTCTAGAATTATTATAACTTATGTATATTATTCCTGCATGTTAATTTTGTAGTATCATGTTTAGGATTGTTTATGTCTGATATGTAGTACTCAGCTTTGCTGATTACGTGCTTGTTGTGTTTGTGATCATGACTTTGCCTATTGATCCTGTGGTGATCCTTCGGGGGAGCAGAGTCAAGACAGCATTGACATTACAGGTTCGCAGATGCATCTCATTGGGAATCTGGAATGGAGAGACTCTTGTATTACTAGTATTTATCATTTAAGTTGTTTTCATAGGAACTTATGTTTTCAGACAATAGTTAAGTTGGTGTGGTTTTAGTTCTGACATTGTTATTGGTTTCATAAGTTTTAATAAAGTTGTTTTAGAAAGTTGTTTTCCGCTGCAAAATTCTGAGTAAGCCGAAACGTTATCACACGGGCGATAATGTCTGGGTAATTCTCTAAGGTTTATTATAAAAGTATTTTCTAGAAAAAGAGAATTATCGGGGTGTTACAGGTTACTCCCAACAACCAGGGATTGACTTTAACGAGACATATGCTCCCGTTGTCCGCATGGAGACTAACAGGTCAGTCCTTGCTCTTGCTGCTCAACTTAAATTACCAGTCTTTCGATTAGATGTCAAGTCAGCATTTCTAAATGGGGAGCTTGAAGAAGAAGTATATGTTGAGCAACCGCAAGGATATCTCATCGAAGGCAAAGAAGACAAAGTATACCACCTTCGTAAAGCCCTTTATGGGCTTAAGCAAGCACCCAGGGCCTGGAATAGCAAAATAGATGGCTACCTACTTCAAAATGGGTTTACAAAAAGCCAAGTGAGCCATCATTATAATCAAGACCCTAGGATCACAATATTTTCTCATATTGTGCCTTTATGTAGATGATCTACACAGGCACTAATCCGAAAATGATTAAAGAATTTAAGAAGACAATTATGTTGGAATATGAAATGACCGACCTTGGAGCCATGAAATACTTTCTTGGCATGCAAGTCAAGCAAAGCCCGGGAAGAATATTTCTCTCACAGGAGAAATATGCAGACGACCTTCTTAAGAAGTTTAACATGAGCGAATGCAAGCCATTGGCTACACCAATGGCACTTAATGAAATGCTATCTAAGAATGATGGCAAAGAGAAGGTTGATGCATCAATATATCGAAGTTTGGTCGGCTCTCTCATCTACCTCTCACATACTAGGCCCGACATAGTACATGTTGTCAGCATAGTATCCAGATTCATGAGTGAGCCAAGTAAAGCTCACTTAGTAGCAGCAAAAAGGATTCTCAGGTATGTCAAAGGAACCAAAAGTTATGGAATCATGTACAAGCTTACAAGATACACTGACAGCGACTGGGCCGGAAGCATTGACGATCGGAAGAGTACAAGTGGCTACGTGTTTCAACTGGGAACCAAGGCTATATCTTGGTCATCAAAGCAACACTAGCTCTGTCATCAACAGAAGCAGAATACGTAGCAGCAACAAGTGCAGCATGTGAAGCAGTATGGCTTAGAAGAATTCTCGATGATCTACAACAAACATCAGAAGAACCAACAACTATATACTGCGACAACATGTCTACAATAGCCATGACAAAGAATCCAGTCTTTCATTCCCGAACGAAGCATATCGAGTTACGAAATCACTTCATCCGAGAACTAGGCGAAAAGAAAGAGATCAAGCTACAATTTTGCAAGACGGGGGAGCAGCTCGCAGACATATTCACAAAAGCAATTCCAACTGAGAAGTTCATCCAGTTCAGAAGACAACTCGGAGTACAAGAATTTTCAGATTAAGGGAGAGTATTAGATATTAATCAAGAAAATTCTCCATAGTAGACTAGTAGTAGAAAGATCATGTAATTATAATATCTAGAGTAATTTAGGAAAATATCCATGAAAATATCTATGTTAGAAAAATCTAGATATCTTTCTAGAATGATGTATAATAATATCTAACCTAGGAAAAATCCTAGAAAAGTCCTAAGAAAAATCTAGATGTAAAAATACTAGAAAAATCTAGAAGATGCACAAGTTTTCTTACCACACCTATAAATAGGTGATGGTGTAAGCCTTGAGGATGTATGAAAAAAAAAACATCACAAAGTTAATGAAAAGGCCTACCATTTCCCACAAACAATCTCTTCCTTTACAATCAAACAACAACACTCTTTGATCAAAAACATCTCTTAAGCATAAAAGTTCACTACTACTTCCGCTCAAGTTTCCCACAAAAGACAATCAAGCCTCAAAAACTACACTATCCTCATCGCTCAATGTTCAAGTAAACTTACAAAATATACTATAAAGACAAACCATTAAACCGAGTATTGGATGATTCACACTAATCTTTCATATTAATCAAACCCAAAGTCAAAACATCTCTAACACTAAACTGAATTAAATCAACGGGCAAAGCTAATTACAAAAATTAGATAAATACTACCTCTGTTTTTATTTAGTTGCAACGTTTTGACTTTCACGCTTGCCAATGTACAATTTTAAATCATTTTATCTCTAATTGTATGTAAGTAAAAATTATAAAAATTTGATATTATGAAAGCTTACATCGAAACGAATCAAACAAGACCCCACATGACTATATTTTGTTTAACATATAAATCAATAAATGTGGTCAAATAAGAGAACATGAATAGTGCAATATGTCAAACGTTGCAACTAAAAAAGAACGGAGGTAGTACAAATGAACATCTCACTATGCGCAGACCATGTAGCACTAGTTCCCAGCTACCTACCGTTACAAAAATGAAATCAAGCCTGCAAAGGAACACAAGGACTGTTCTAAACTATCTCCAACCCAGAATTTTTTTTTGGTTGACTTTTTATATTAAGCTTGTTATGTACTTCGTTCATTTCATATTTGTTTTAAAGAATGCATGTGAAGATGTAAGACATAAAATGAGGGATTATGAATTTCTTTTTAATTTTTTTCTATTAGTACTAAACCTTAAATAGAAATAGCTCAAATTAATTTAATTCCGTGGGAGAATCAACTAGTAGTTAAAGTAGAACGGTCAAATAAATTGTGTCGTGTCTATTTCATGTTCGTGTCTTTTACTAATTCTGTCAAAAGGCCTCAAGAATAACTGAATTTGTATAACTTATTATGTCAAAACCCCTTGACACTAACCCGATCCGTTTAGTTAAATAGTTAACTATGTTGAACCATTTGACACACGTATTCAAAGATCCTAAAAAATCAACAACAAATTGATTTTTTTTAGGTCCAATATTTATCAAGCCATGTTTATTTAGGTCATAACTTGCTAGTATTTTGAGAAGATTTAAAGAATTCATTAATATTTTGACGGCTTATACACTAAATGGTGCTAATATGTTAATTTTCCTATATTTTAAAGTCAAACGTGTAAATTCGTGTCATCTCAACACTAACCTATCCGGCTATCCCATTTTATTAACGATAAAACACATATTGGCCCGTTTATATAAGCATGTCTTAGAAGCTTGGCACTAACTTATTTTTTTCGTATCCGGTTCATGTCGTATTATCGTGTTGTGTCAACTTTTGACAGCTACTAGCAGAGGTGGTTAAAAAGTTCGGACCTCATCTACTACATTATATTATACTATATTGATCTGGGTAATTATTACTCTGAGATAGTCAAACTCACATCACATGAGAAAAGAAATGGCAAAACTCTACAAAATTAGCTCTATACTAATGGCAGCCCTTTTCCTTGCTTCTGCATCTGTTCAGTTTAATGACCCAGGTAACCAATACATTCGTCAGTTTTTACTTGATTCTGTCTATAATTTTAAACCATACTCATGTAGTCATGAATCATGATGAATAAACCTTTATTTGTTTTGTTATAATTAGATTGGTATCTCTGGATTCCTCTGTATTGTTGTGCTGCTTATACTAATCTGATGAGAAGCTTAGCAAGTTGTCCATCCGAAAGAACTACAGCAACAGGTAAACTGACACTTGGGATTGGCATTTTCTTGCTTAGTAAGGTGATTTTGGAAGACAAGTTTGGGATCTGGTCACTTGATATGAGACATAGATTAGTTAGAGAGAAAATTGGAAGTGTGTTAGTCATTTCTTCTTTGATTTTGCAATTATTATTGAAGAAAGATCCTTATACGAAGAAGATGAATATCAAATTCGCATCGCACGTCGAATATGGTATGATTAAAACTGACTTTTACTTGTTTAAACTGATATATATACTATAGTGTGTAGTGTTGGTGAATGCATGGCAAACTTTTTACAAAGATGGATTAACTCGATGATATTATTGCAGGGATGACACTTTTGGTGGGGATAAGCTATGGCCTCTCCCTTGTCTTTCTAGTGTATCAGGAAAAAGAGATGCAATTTTGAACAATCCAACTGTTGAAGACAATGTTTATAGCTAGCTACTTAAAACGATATGTTCTCATTTCATGCTTCATTTCATTAGGGAAAAAATGTCTTCATGGAGCTACAAAATGACTGTATAGAAGGAATTTAATCATAAGTTTTTGTAGCCACTAAGCTAGAACTATACAAGACAAGCCCAAGTACATCTTGACTCCTTGAGCCACTATTGAAGTGGAATATATACTAGTGAAAGTATTGGGTCAGACCGTCTGACCATATACTTACTGTCAGACGGGCTGACCCAGTGACCTCAAAACACCGTCTCCTTTGGCCCTTCACAAAGCTCAATCATCACCATTTTCCCAACACTTTTCACCTCCCCAAAACCCCTAATTTTCCCACAGTCTCTCTCCTCCATAACAACCCAAAAAAATGGGACTAAAAAAACGCAGCAAAAAACCCACCCTCACCGACGCCGGAGACTCGCCGTCGGTGGGCCCGTTTGTTGAGTTCCAGAACGGTCTTTAATAATAGGCGCAATTCATATCGAAATTGCTGAAGACAACGGCGGAATTCATACATGAAGTTGTTTATCCTTCGAGGACTAAAATTTCTCCAATTCTTACACAACAAAATTGAATAATAGGCGCATAAGTATCGAAATTGCTGCTTTGAGGACTAAAGTGAAGGCTACTTATGTGACTTTGTTGTGTAAGAATTGGAGAAATATTAAGCTTGTTCAGTGTCAACCTGGACTTGGTGGTGCTATTATTCCCAGATCTTGTAACCATATTAATCAGGTTTCTCCTTCATTTTCACATTTCTCACCTCAAGTTGTTTTGTTTCAGTTGGACTTTGTTTTGTTTCAGTTGGACTTTGTTTTGTTTCAGTTGGACCTTGTTTTGTTTCAGTTGGACTTTGTTTTGTTTCAGTTGGACTTTGTTTCGTAATATGTATACCAACTGAAACAAATAATGGACCAACTGAAACAAAAAATGGACCAACTGAAAGAAATAATGAGCCAACTGAAAGAAATAATGGACTAACTGAAAAAAAAAATTAAGACTAACTGAAAAAAATGAAGACTACCTGAAAAAAAAATGAAGACTACCTGAAAAAAAATGAAGACTACCTGAAACTCAAGTGAAGTGGTCCGACGAGAATATTGTGTCGGACGAGTCCGACACAATACGATAAATGATAACCTTGCAGCAACAAAGGTGTTGTTGAAATTGTACTCATGATAGTAGTTATAACGTTTTGGCTTTTACGCTTTTCTACATACAACTTTGATCATTATACGTCTAATTACATATTTATGAAAATTAATACAAAGTTGAAATCTTGTGAATCTATATTGAGGTATATCCAGCATTGTACAAGCTAAATTTTGTATTGTATGTTAATGCACAATTTATGGTTAAAGTGAATAAATAGTAAAAAAAATTCAAAACATTACAACTATTAAAATAAAGAGAAAGTATGTACCAACTTACTCCTTTGCGTTATAATAACGTTAAGGAAACATGAAGGCAATCCATCTCTGAAAAAGTAAAGGAGAAACCCCATGGCTAATTGCTCCAAACCCCTTTCTTACTAATGCTGCACTTAACTCTGCTTTGAATGCATGGTCCCTTTAATGTATGGTATCTAATGTTATTGATGAAGGTAGATGATGAAGCATAGTTAGATAATGTTAATGTCGTTACTTGTGAGATACTCCCTTTGTCCTTAATTAATTTCACATTTCTAATTTGGACACTATTCATATGTAAAGAAAATCCTCAAAAAAAATTCCAATATATTAAAAAAAATAAAACATTGTCACGTGAAATCTAATTTGATTTGTCTCATTGTATACATTATGAAAATCAAACTTTTATAATTTTATAATATGTAATTATAGATATTAACAATATAAAACATGTATGGGTAAACGTGCACTGGAAAAATGGGAAATTTATTGGGAGACAAATGGAGTATAAAATGGGAGGGAGAGATAAGTATAAGTATAAAAGTGTGTAAAAGCAGGGTTAACAACTGAAACTGCACACCTTTCTGCAAACGTGCAATGAAAGCATGTAAAACAATCCTCCAAAATCACATCTTTCTGCAAATGTACAATGAAACAAACTATCCCCTGATGATTCAACATACAAATAACTGACTTGTTATCTCCAGTATCTCTGCACGAAAGTACAAACTCTTCTACATGCCACAACTTGAACATTCTGTTATTCCGATCTCGCCGGAGCCATTAATTTGCCCTTTCGATCCTGCAAAGAAGCTATCAGGCAGACAAATAAGGGACAAATAATATGTAAAAGATTGCCGAAGCTAAAATCACATGGGTGAATGACTAGTCGCATTGAGCTAATTATCCCTCCGGAAAGATCAATGATGGAAAAAAGAAGGAAATCAAAGCTACCTAAAATATTCCTAGAGATAATAAGAAAATTTCTACATTACTCTACTTGAAAGGAACAAATGAAGCATAACAGAGATTAATGGAAGATTGTATATACAAAAGAATCTGAAAGAGAGAAGAGAGAATGGAACAATTAATTTACAAGAAGGCATCATACGCTCCAAACAAGGGATCAGTCAGCTCTGCCCAAGAAGTCAATGGAAGAGTTAGCAGTACAACCACAAACTCCATATCAAAGGCCCTTCGAAGCAGCTTCATTGGTACGAATTGACTGCCTAATCGATGATAATATTATCATCACTCGTCAGTGAAGGCGACCCCTACAATTAGAAGCTCCGCACAAGCAGGGGAATCCATCTCCAGCCTGTAGCTCGTAGTGATAGTCATAACACAGTTCTTCCCCAGCAGCTATCTGCTGGAATATACAGAAGTTAATGACAGCAATGAAGATTAGGAAAAAGAAAAAGAAAAAACAACAGATTGCTGGTCATTAATAGGCCATGCTTGGAACAAGAGGGTAATAAAGTATCAATTAGGGGATAAAACAAGGAACTAGTTGGTGAAGGAACCTATTAACCCTGCGTAGCATTAAATACTTACCCTAATGGCCCGTCAGCTATTAAAATAAAATGATGGTAAAGGTAATAAATTTATAGGTACCTTTTTCATAAAACTATGATTAATATACATGGTATTCCAGAGTACCTCATTTTATACATGTATAACCCTTGCCACCTTAGAGGTAGTATCGAGTATTCAGCGGAAATAGAATTCTATGAAGAAAAAAAACTTGTTTGGGAATGAAGTTTCTTTACCATGGGGATTGGCGCAAGACCATTTTTACAAAATTACATATAGATTCATTATCATTACTACTATCTATTACCTATTACAAAAACATCTTAGATTAAACATAATGAATCAAGGCGTAATAGGAGAAAATATAAGAAAAATGACGGTGATAGATGAGACCGGATAGTGATTGTGCAAGTAGGAGGATAAATGGGTGTTTTACTACCCTCATTTTTGGGGTAAAGTAGTAACCCACCAAGCCGCCACCACCCCAAAATGAGGGTACTCCCCCTTCCTCCTTTCCACTATCACTAGTCATGCCTTCTTACAGCACATAAATACATCTCATCCTAATTAGCCCCTTATTGATTAACCCAAATCCAATCGTGCCCTGAAGGGGATAAAGGAACCCAACAATACTTGGATTTTTCGTCTTGCCTCAAACTCCGACATGGGAGTGGGAACCTTAGCACTTTATCAGGGCCAACCTCATGAAAAACTTTCATGAAATAGCCAAGTTGGACACTTGAACACGTACCCATCTCCGACATGGATATTGTAGCAAACTACCTTCCCAAAATACTTGTACATAATAGATTAATTAACATAAAATTATAGAATGATTTTCCACATCCCAAGCATGGCCTTCATATGAAAATGTGGGGATAAAGAACGAAAGAAGAGTAAATTATTTATCTTATGAGTACCTTGAACCAAAAAAAAAGGCCCACTTACATTTTGCTTTGCATAGAAACCAACATGGGCAAGTTGAAAATCCATGCTTTCCACAAGAACAAGGTGACTTTCAAGGTTTGGACAGCAGCTATACAAACAAGCACAATAAGAAAATTAAGCATCAAGTCAATATAAGAGAAGAACGAGTCAAGGAAAAAATTGTTGCAAACATAAAGCTGACAACATATACATATGCTTCATCATAATTAGAAGGTATCTAGATTGTTAAATGTGATCTAAACTGGATACCTCAAGTGTTCCTCAAAAAATGTTTATTCCAAGTGAATAGAAGCCCAACCCCCCAAATTGTTAGTAGCATCAACATTTTGTTAAATTTGATGTAACTGTATACCTCAATTGTTTCTCAGAAACTGTTTATTGCAAGTGAATAGAATCCCCCAAGATTACTAATAGCATCATTTATGATAACGCACCACCTGTCGTTCAATAATTTAGCTGTTTACCTATAGTTTTCTGTCTGAAGGCAGGCACTTTAGGAAAATATAAGTCATGATTCTCACTAGCCAAAATGGGGAAAATATACTCATCATTCTCACCAACCAAAATTTTGTCTCACCTAATAACACCATGTCTTAGAATTAAATAAAAGCCTCAAGAGTCACACTAGATATCGTAGACACCAAGAAAAGGAATACAAGAAGAGTATCTTTAGGCTATCCCAAGTCACATGCACATCAATGACTCCATGAGTTCTAAAACAAGCCGATTTCTTCTTGTAATGACATATGTCTGAGATTCAAGGCCACGTAATTATACCAATAATACAAGAAAACAAAGCACTCCCAACGCGTGCAAAATCAATCTCACAGGCAAACCACAATGTATAATATATAGCGCACACACATGTATATAAGAATGACTTTAACAATACAATCACACAACATACAGCGTAAAATCTTGCATCATACTCCCTTCGTCCCATTTTATAGTTCTCATATTCCATTTTGGGTGTCCCAAAATATTGTTCCCATTTATCTTATTTCCATTTTTGAACATTACTTTTTATTCTCTCTCCACCTTTTCACATGGGTTTTTGACACCCTCATTTAATGTTCATTCAATCTCATTGGTTGGATATAAAAAAACATTTTTTTACTTTACTCTCATCTTTTTACATGCCCACCCATATAATGTTCTAATTCTTTTTCATTTTTTATCACAATAATTCCAAAAAACACAACTCCCAGTGCAAGTACATAATAATTATTGTTTCCTTAATTCCCGTGCCCAAAGTGAAACGGGAACTATAAAATGAGACGGAGGGAGTACTCATCAGAGGCATATTATGTGGGCCCTATCAGAAAAAGTGCAATCCAAAAGAGATCTAAACTTTAAAATGATTTACGAGAAAGACAACGTGATATGTTTAGACTGCTGCTTCCTCACACCTGTGATTTATGAGCCGCGAAATGTTTCCATATCTCGTGGCATCAATGACATAGTTGACTTGCCCTTCCGTCACTGCATTCAAGTGCTGTATATGGGTATCCATGTCAATAAAATAATCATAGCCTTCTTTTCCGCACCTACAACACAAAAGACTTCAGCAAATGCATGGTAGTGAATTTTCTAGAAGCTGAAGACAAATAGGTTTATGTCATGAACCTTTTGCGCCTTTGATTGGCTTCCTGTTTATCTAAAACTTCACCAACATATTCACATACAAAGGTACCACGCAAAATTGTTTCACAGGCTCGGACTGCCCAACCCTATCAATAAAACTTAAAGAGTCAGCTGATGCTTCAAACTCCTAAACAATGTCAAAATCTCCTTCGAAAAATACCTTCTTCTCTGTTTTGTACACTTCCATTTTCACTCTAATCCCGTTCTGCAAAACCCTATTTCTGCATTTGCTACTGCACTGACACAAGTTATTGCATTCGTAGACAAGATAATTATCCTGCATATTGCAAAAGAGGGAAAAAAATATGATTACATAAAAGACAAACCATTTAGCATATCCAAGACTTAGATTGATCAAAATAAACACCAACATTCAAGATAAATAAACTGAAGAGCAAACACAACCACACAGAAAAATTGAAAGGGCATCCACCACATATTAGCCTTAACTAAAAGTCTAAAAGCAAAGAATAACAAAGAGGAATCTGAAAGGTCTTGACAAAGCCAAAATCAATTTTAGAAGTACAAGTTTAAAAAATCAGCTCCACACCAAAAAAATAACAAAAAAATCAACACGTAAAGGAATATAATCTATATAATCATTTACCTCAAGAACAAGTCGGCCTTTATCATCATAAGGGAGTCTTCCTTCCATGAGCTTTCCATCTATATCCTTTGCATACTCATAGTCATTGTTGAACAGGTAGACATGATCACATGTCTCAGGACAGCAAGTTGAAAGTGAACAGCCACACCCTAACTGCAAATATGAAAGCAAGAAGAGAAGTTAATCATAAAAGAAATTATAATAAATCAATCCTTTTCTTTCTCAATGTAGAAGAAAATAATCTACTAGAGGTAAGGTAAGAGAAAGCAAGGCAAAGCTTTTGGTAAGCACAAAATTGAGCCTAATTCATTAATTCACACATATACTAAGTATTAAAAAAAGAAACAGAAAGTCAGAAACATGCATCTCTGATGCCTAAATCCAAGAATGACATCACATGCTTCCACAAAAATGTTCTACAGGAATTTACAACAGGTTGCAAAATGTTTTGATAAACCATCAATCAACACTCATAAACTTGCTTAGTAAAATAAAACCTAGATGTGCATTTCCCTGAACAGAGATATGTTTGTGCTTCTGATTTCAAAAAGATTCCATGTCAGTCCCACAATTTGACCAGGAAAAGAAAAAGGGAACTATATGATGCACATAGTGGCAGATCTAGTAAACATATTTAGTTGGGTCAAAACAAAATTAGTAAGTTTTAACTAGGTTCAAGTCATCAATTTTACAAAAGAAACGTCAAAAAATCCCGATCATTATTAGAAAAATTCCCAAAATTTGAAATTCAAGTGCAACCAAATGACCCCACCACCATAAAGGCAGCTCCACCCCTTCATGCACATATATGAAAGAATGCCTCATAGGTCTTGACTCGTGAGGCACAGATTGTTCAGGCTGAGAGGTAAGATGTTAAAATAGAGTTAAAGACGGATCCAACATCAGAAAGGCTTATCACAACATGAACAGATGTCAAGACAGCCAAATCCTAAAGAACAGATTTCGGAATTTAAAACCATGCTCAATCGTTCTATGAATTTATTCTCAAATAGAAAAAAGAACAGATTCCTCAGGATAGGTCGGTGATAATCCAGCCACCTGGGTGTTCTGTGTCTCTAGCAGAGAAGTATTCCTCAATTTCAAAAGTTAAACTACATAATATATATGGAGTCTTACAGTGGTTTACAATTTGAAGCAGTCTTCAAGTGGTTGTGAAAATGAGGACCAATTAAACTAGTTAACATGCCAATTATCGGAACTTGTGAGAAGATTAGGGATTCTATATACTTCTCTCTCTTAATAATAGTTGCCACATATGACTTGCACTCTTTCTCCTCATCATCCTCCTTTTCTTACTATGTGCCAAATAGCTGTGCATCTTACTCCCAAATAAAAGGAGTAACAACTACTAACCAACAACTAGAATCTCATATAGCTCAAAATCTTGTTACTCAGTCAAGAATATGCACCACTTTGCAGACACAAATAAAAAATGAGCATTCCAAAAATACAGCCAGACCAAAACAAAAGAGTCAGTTGAGTGGGAATTATTAACTCAATGTTCCTTAAATCTTAGGAGAGTAATCCTGCACAGGTTAAACCAACTAAATCTACACAAGTGATTACAGTCAATTTTCCCAAAGATGGATCTGATAAACACTAGTAGATGAAATACTGACAAAGCAGGAACTACAACAAGGATCCAAGAAAGTAGCGAAACTTCTTTGGGAAACTATTCAATCAATTAGTGTGATTTGCACATAAAACAAGTAAAAGCAGAAGTTAATCTACAAACAGGGTCTGATTAATTTTTCAAGAAGACTATTACAATACTTAACGCCCATTTTGATTTTCACATCATAGTCAACCACTATGCATGACATCAAGTGATGGCGAGAGTAAGAGCCATGATCTTCTCCTCTTCCTCCACAAATTACCACCTTCCCCATGTCTCTCATCAAACTTCAATCACATGCTTTGACATAAACACCCTAAAAAAACTACAACCCAAAATTAATTTACCATTTGCCCTTATGTTAACCCCTACAATCTCACATTTCAAGCAATTCCTGAATCTCACCCCTTTTGTATCTCCCTTCCTTTGAGGTACAACAGCTCTTCAAACCATGGAAAGAAGGTGTAACAAATGCCAAAGAAACTGGCGGTGAATTTTCAAAAGTGAAAGACAGAGAGGAACAGGGGAAAGGTTTTAAAAAAAAAACTAATGGCGTTAGCTTTGTCATTAGTGAGGATGATTTGGCTATGAAATCCTAATTCTGAGTGAACAATTGGACTTCTCAAACCCAAAGGGCAATATTGGTTCTTTCACCAAAACTCAAATGAACTCTAAAAGTAAGTGAAAATATTTTTGCGTGGAAACTGTCGCTGTCTCGAGGACAAAGTAAAAATGATATATTAAACGATCTCTTGTTTCCCATTGTAGATGTAAGAGCAGCAGGAACGCTTAAAATTTATTGCATGCTGAAAAGCCTTAACCTCAATATGATTGTTCTGCATATACTAGAGGGATTGACCAACCTTTGCTGTGTTCCACAACGATTCTTGCATAAGCAATATTGCTTCAGAAATTTTATCAAAAAAAAGTAGACTAAACTTCTGATACACCACTTGAATGGATAGCATATCTAGCAGGCAACCTGACTATTGGAATAAATTACTCCCAATGAGTACACAAGATAGCATCAAAACATTCTGAGAACCATAGGGGCTTGGATGTATAGCTGCGTTGTCTGATGCACTCCTAATTCCTTTAGTAAGTAGTTACAGGTAACAAATACCTTTAAAAACACACATAAAATTTCAAATTTATACAAGTGGCTGATCTTTCCTGATCAAAGCGCTGACACAATCCCTTCCCGAGAAAAAGTCAACAGATCTTAATCTGAAGAGCATAAAAAGGTCCAGCTTCTTCTGAAGACGACATAGCTTGTAAAGTTTATTAGAAAGAAAAGAAGGAAAGAGAAGCAGAGTGAAGACAAAAGAAGGGAAGCGAAAAGAAAGTAGTAAATATATTGTTTGCTTTAGTTGGTAAGAATTGAGAAAAAAGATACTCAATTTGGTTAGCCAATTATGAAATTATTAGAAGAATATGAAGGAAACTCAATTTGATTAGCCTTGTTCACATCACCTGAATTTTACTGAAGTGGACTTATTATTCCTAAATAAACTTAGTTTAACTTAACTTATTTTTGCTAAATCGAACTTAGTTTTACTTTCCCTATTGTTTTCTCTTATATACTTTACTGATTATTACTGAAGTGAACTGAATTTTGCTAAACTGGACCTATATTAACTACAAAGAATTGATCTTTGCTGAACCAAACTTATTTTCACTGAATTGAACTTATTATAAGGTACACTGAACAGGCCTATGTAATTAACTCTATTTCCACGCAAATTATGCAACATGGGAGGAAAAGAAAGTGATATTTGCAAAATTGAAAAGAAAAAAAAAAACAATACTAATCCATCCAAATACTACCGATTCCGATAGATAATGTGAAAATAAATGCAGAAAGTTATTTACTACTCCCTTTTCTCTGTTTTCCATATAATTCATCCCTACTGACAAGCTGAAAAAAAAGCCATTAGGGGAACAACTTTAACCAATATAAAGGGAACAGACAGCAAACATTTTTCAAGTAGGAAACATTTTTGCCAAGATATGAAGCTAGGTAATAGATTGAAGTTTCAAGAATTAACATATAACAAGAGCTGCTTGAAGGTACCTGCATATTGACATCAAGAGGTTTTTTGTATAGTGGCTTAGTCTTATATGTAAAGCTCTCCCAGGGCATGAAAATAACTTTCCCATCAAAGCCAAATGTCGGATTATGAAGTGATTCTATCAGGTTTTTGTCTACAACACAAGGAATTCGCACCCTTTCTTGTCCAAAACTTATATCATCACACAAGATAATAGTCGTCTGCAAATGCCTCCACCTAAATTGTGGTGGATGTAAGACAAAGTGACACTCATCCATTTCACAATCCTCCTGTTCTGGGTTTGACGAAAATGTTTTAAACATTCCATTGTCATTAATGGGACAAGGAATAACTGACCCGAAATTTTGATCTTCCATTGGTTTGCATCCTTTCGAACATTTAAACCCCTCCTGATGCCAATCTACTGGAGTATTATGTTCACTGCAAAGCTTAGCAGCTTTTAAGTGTAAGCGTTCAGGTAATTCTCCATATTGCTCCTCCAGAGACTTCTGAACGCTAACCTTGCAGCAAGCAGAGCGAGCAATAGATATGATTTCATGATTACTAGGGCGAGCTCTTGTTTTCTGAGCTTCAGATGACAACATTTTTGCAATAGCTGAGCACTGACCCTCGGTTAGTCTAACTAGACTTGCAGTATCCATTACATGTGACTGCACATTTATTCCTCCAGCACCTATAGGATTAACAGGCTGTAATCGTTTCTTTAAACCTATGCTGCCCTTATTTCTGAGTCTATAAGATACTCCACCAAGACCCTTTTTTAATCGAGGACGGCTTAGTCTTCCTGACTTTAGTCTATAAGCATAAAAGCGGAGACCTTTCTTTTTTGGACGAGAGTTGACCAAACTTGGTCCCATATGAGCTGCTTGATGGTGCCGACCTAAATCAGGTAGCAGATCAAACTTCAACTCGCAAAATCTACAAATATACTTTCGTACACTGCTCTGACTCTCAGAATTATCAACACAGGCAGATTTCAATGGAATAGGTTTATGCTGCGAACCCACATATTGGTGACCGTTGTTCCCACTTTTTGACTGTCTAAAACCCTCTGTATGAACAGAAAGAACATGTGACCATAGCTCCTCAGGATTACCAAAATGGCTACCACAAGGAATACACTGGATAAGCATGCAGTGCTCAACAAACTGAGCATGGTGTCTATCCTGTACATGTGTCTCAAGAACCTTCCTGTTTGTGAAAGAATCAAGACAAATTGCGCAAGCATATCCCCTAAAAAGCCATTGTGCTTCCTTATTATGACTATCAATCCAGTGAGTTCCAAGTGCTTGATCATCAGAGAACTCTTCAGAGCAAATTTTACACTTGAAACTTCCATCATCATCAGCCTCCTCTTCAAAAGGCACCAGAGCTTGTTCATCCACAGCAGAGGAGGAAACTTGTGCATCCTTGTCCAGATTAAACCCCCATATCCTTGTGAGCCTCTCTTTTTCTGTGGAAACCAACTTAATTAAAAGTTCAGCAACATGTAGATCTTTAGAAGCTTCAGAAATCGCCCACTGAAATTGAATCTCTTTAGGAACTTGGTTTCTCAAGGATAATATGCTTTTCAGGAGCTTGTAGAAAAGTTCACATGCTTGATGCAAATGCACTTTTTGCTTCTGGGAAGAACATGTCCTCAGAAGATCCACAAATACTTCTTTTGAGATTATCCTACTCTTACCATTTCTAGCACGTTTCAGCCAGCTTGGTATATGCTTCTCACAGTACAATGAATGACGCTTGGGGATTTCTAGACAACTAGCAGGACCCTCATGCATACCCAATCCGACACAGAAAGCTATGTCTATATCCTTAGTGTTAGAACCCTCAACAAATTGTTCAGCCATTGCGATAACACTTTTCCCTTCATTAGAGGCATTTCCCTCCATAGGTGTGGTCAAATGCTCTTTGGGAGATCTTTGAGCTACCTGAACCATGACAACATCCTTAGATGTGTACTCGGACATGTCTAGAAGCTCATCATGCTTTCTCTTCAGCTGACTTCCAGGTGAACTTGGAGGTATCGTTCCATCATCATGGGGGCGGTGTTTTTTACAAAATGAGGTACCTGGAAGAGAGCGATGTTTGCACCTGGTACCTTGAGTGGTAGTTCCTTGACACATATATGCTTCAGCAGGGGAAGTGACCTCTGTTTTGACTGTATGCGCTACAAAACGAGACGCCAAATGAACACAACAGTAATCATCGCCATCATTGGCCCACCTGACACATTGTCTTCCCTTAGCCTCGATAAAAGCAATGCATTGCCGATTCTTAACTTTAGCAGATGCGGATTTTGCCTCAAGCACTCCATTAATAGGTTGCAATTTACCATCTTCTTTCTCGGTTGACTCTGTATTTGAAGTATCAGCCACAACCTGATCCCATCTGTTCAAGGCATTGCTCTGCGAGGTGGTTTGCACAATTCTTGGGCCAAAGAGTGCCTCTTCAGGAGGCAAAAGAGCATTCTCGGCAGTCATAGTGCTCTGACCAGTAAAAAATGCAGAGTCAATCTCAAAAACAGCATTTTCCTGACAGCTCTTATTTTCAACTACTGAGTTATGTGACTCTGCTCGGCGAACTTCAAGCTTAGGTCTCTTCCGACTAATTGGAAGACTTGTCATCGATGGACTTACACTGATATGTTGTATGCCATTTTTGCTTGGCTGATCTATAACTCCACCACTTGCCGCTGAATTTGTGATTGAGAAACTTTTCATTACTTCATGCTTCCACATCTTCCACTCACAACCTAATGCAGGTGGACCCTGAGTATCTCGGAGGCTGTTAACTTCATTCCACAAAATAGAATTCACTAGTTCCTGAAGCAATAAAACGTACAAATAGAAACATAAGCAAAGACAAAGTTGATGGAAGGCTCCTTAAATGTTATTGACTCAAACACTTCAAAGGTACATTCCTTATAGATATTACTTTGCTCTTGTTTCAAACACAGAGAAAGCCAAAGACATATAATGGCAAAAGGGTCCCAACAACAACTAACAAATTATGGTGAATATGGTAAGGCCATGGGACACAAAGAACAGTGGTGGTTTGTCACACCAATCCATGCATACATAGACCCAGCAATTCAATCATAATGCCAAGATACATGGCACAATTGCGCCAGCAAGACTCAGGAAATGTTAGATTTTATTAGTAGTCAGTCACTCCTCACAATGAAGTATAGCAACCAAGGCAGCAGAATCGGTTCAGAAGTTCAACTTTCCAAACAAGAGAACCTTAATATCATAATATACTTTAAATTGATCTAAACATTTATTGCTAGTTAAAATAGAAATATGAAACTACACATTTAACAACCCTATAATTTTAGGAAGATAAAAAGTTCTAAACTTTTGTAGAGGCAAAACTAGAAGTTTTAAACATTTCTATACTCAAAAAGAAATAGTACAACGTCATAACAGGTGAAATGGCTTTCGTCATTAAGTATAACTGTCAAAGTTCGGCACCACGGCTTTCAAAACCATCCATTTAATGGCTATCACATAGCTACAAGTTCACAGTACGTTTTCGAATTAGCGTTATGCACAGAACTTGACCATTTAGTCAGTTAAATATGTAAAGCCACTACATGGACCCATACAGCTGCTTTTTCTGTTAACCTACCAAGCTTGTTCTAACCTGTCCTTGCGCATCCCCCCCCCCCCCCCTTTGTGTTCCATTACGTGTATCTGCTAAAGCTTATAGTTTTGGCAACAATAAGCATATAAAAAAACTGAGACCTCTAGAAAGCTACACCCCAGATGAGACCTGTGATCAAGACCTAACTGTATTCCGTTCTCTGATAAACAGCTCCTTTCTACCAGTTTCATTTAAAGCTGATATTCATTAATTTGATTCTTTTTTTTTTTATTCCAAGCTTTGTGCTAATCCTACTAGTCCTAGACTCCTAGTCCCACCATCAGCCCCCAACAACCACGTCCAAACTTAGCCACTAAGCTCTATTTTCAACAGCATAAGTAACATCCTTGCCTGTGATCTAAAATCTCTTTCCACACACACACAACACACATACACACGCACACTCAAGCACACACAAGCGCGCGCGCACACACACACGTGCACAAACATGCACGCACACACACATATGCAGGCGCGCGCGCACACACACACACTGGACACACCCGCACATACACACACGCATACCACATGCACGCACGTGCACATACACACACACATACATGCACGCGCACATGCACGCACGCGGACACACACCCACATACACGCATACGGGAACGCTCATAATCAAGTTCACGTAAGAAGGCTTTCTCGTGAGACAAGTGAGAACGAGATGTAAAACTAATTGACAAGTGATGTAAATCTAACCTCAAAAGAAAAAAAAGTTTGATAATTTTTGTGAAACAAAATTTATTATCGTGTAATCTATGTGAGAAGTGTTGTAACTCTAAATGATAAGTGATGTAAATCTAACCTCAAAAGAAAAAAAAGTTTGATAATTTTTGTGACACAAAATTTATTATCGTGTAATCTATGTGAGAAGTGTTGTAACTCTAAAGCGAAAATGTGGTAGCACTAATTCCTTCAAAGTTCTCACCTTATGACCCCTTCTCACCAGATCTCGACTTTCCCTATATGTAAACAGATGGTTACATAGATACTCCTCTGTCCCTTATTGTTTTACCCCATTTGCTTGTCAAACTTCTGTAATTTAAATTCACGTTGATATATAAGGAAAACATCATCATGTGGATCTTGTGAGATTCCTTGTTACGCGTAGTTCCAGATATCAAATTTTTATAACTTTTTAATACGTAATAAAAGATATTAAGGAAAACATCATCATGTGGATCTTGTGAGATTCCTTGTTATGCGTAGTTCCAGATATCAAATTTTTGTAACTTTTTAATACGTAATAAAAGATATTAATGGTCACAAATGCGTCTTAGAGACCGCGAAAAGGCAAATGGGGTAAGCAACAAAGGCAAAGGGAGTAAATAAATATATACAATCATAATATGTTCTGCCACACCATTAATCGATAATGTGATTATTCACAAGTACGTATATGAGGTATTGATAAGCATCAATGGGTTACTATCAGTCATCAATGGGTTAGGCCTCGTTCTTTTAGACTGAGAGAAACCGAATTGCAGAAGTAACTGAAGTGAAAATAAGTCCAAATGAACTGAAAATAAGTCCAAATGAACTGAAAATAAGTCCGAAAGAATAGGGCCTTACTGTTAAAGCTTTGGAGGGGCTACTGATAAAGTATTAATAATTTTAAAACAATCATTTGATGGTATGACACCTAAGACATAACACAAGTTACAAGGTGATACATACAACCTCCGTTTTTTTAATAGATGCAACGCCTCAATACACTTTGACATCTGCAGTATTCATGTACTACCCTTGACCGGAAACTTTGACTAACATCCAAAACAAATTATAGTATGTAAGATGTTTGACTTAACTAAATATACACTTACACAATATCAAATTTATATCAAAGTTGTGATTTGACAATTGTGAAAGTCAAAGCATTGCAATGAATTAAAAGTTGGAGTAAGTATATAGCTAGCAACTGTCCATGCAAGTATTGAAAATGGTCGATTCCTTGCTACCTCTAATTTTTCCAGTTAACAAATGTGCAAGATGAAATGTCTTTAACCCTTTTTTGTTAAGTAGCATATCAGTTTTTGCTCGCCTTTTACCATCTGCATGTCTTTCTATGGAGGGAGATAGAGTAGAAAAGAAAGAGAGAGCAGCTCATGCCTCGAATGCAACCAAAGCTTGATATGCAAAAAAAAGGACTACATAAAAACAATACTAAACCCACTTATAGGAGACATCAAGAGCCAGATCTTAGAGTTTCTGTTAAAAGAAAAAAATAATAAAAAAGGGTTCACAAAAGAAAAGTATAGGCCACACAGTTCATTCCTTAACCCCGTAGCACATTAATGGCAAAACATGAAAATATTGTACATTTAACTGTAACGCCTGGTAGCCTGGCCTACTATTCAGGCTAACAACACATATAAGCTACAGATCATTTTGTGCACCTTCTAATTTCCACAACCTTTCACTACCCAGGATTCATTAGTCATCACTTTCGCAAAAGATTTCCAGGGGAAGAAAAAAAGGTGCTGATGGTTTATTAGCATCCATCAATGCTTGTAAAAACTAACCAACTCAATCGTGGTCATCACTCTCATTCCTGGGATTAAATTAATTGAAACTGTAGCAGCAATTAACTCCTACTCCCAACAGATTGAGCCAACCCCTAATTTAGAGTGCAAATACGTCATTAAAGAACAGCCAGCGAAACATTGATGTTTTTGTTCAAAATTTGACATTGGTGGTGGACACAATTTCCTGAGAAAAACACTTCGCTTTGTACTCCAAAACCTAGAGAGTAGGAGGCACTAAAGGCTGAAGCTTAGTTTTAAAAGGCGACCACTGGCGAGGTCCAGGCCGGTCAGCAGCGAGGCCACCACCGGCAGACGAGACATTTGTGCTTCTAAGCCCGTTCTAGGGTTACCATTCAACAAGCGAAAAACGAAGGGTCGAGCAAAATAAAATTCAAAAACGTGCAAAAAGAAAAACAAAGGGGGGCGTGACCCATACGCACGCCTCAGCCCAAAAAGCAAACGCTTCATGCGCCTTGCACCTCCTCAAAAGGCGCCAGAAGCGCGCGCCTCCGAGCGCCTCTTGTTGCTCGCCTCGCCTGGGCTGACAGATGTGTTTTGCTCGCTGCCTGGGCTCACCGTGCGCCTAGGCGCGCCTTGGGTGCGCTTTTAAAAACTAAGGGCTGAAGCATTCTAGTCCACAACAGAATGGATTTTGAAGAGTGGCGGAGCATAGAAATATACTTGTCAGGCTCAAATTATGGAACAATCCAGCCAAAAAGCGCCTGTTAAAGATCAGTATTATTTCATTATCCTTTGTTCCTCCCTCTAGAGGCTATACTACTAAAAAAAAAATAAGATGTACTAGTTACTTGCACCCTTCTCCCAAACTTTTCCATTAAAAAAGAAGTCCTTTTAGACCCTCCTAAATGTATGTTTGCCATACTAAACAAGTGTGGGGTTTATGGAAGCAAAATCTTTAATATTCATTGACTGCTTAGAAGCTATGTTACTCAGACTCTTCATTTCACCTCAAGTACCCGTGTCGTATCCTCGACACTCGGACATGGGTGGGACACTTTGTTTTGGGCTAAAAAATAGAGAAAATTCCAAAAAATAGCCGAGTGGCTCGTCACGAACATACCGTGTCGATGGTACCGAGTCTGAGCAACATAGCTTAGAAGGCTGCATACATCTGAATCTCCCCAAAACCTATCACATCAAATTAATACTAGCCAGTTAAAAGAAATGGATGAAAAAAGACTTCTTTGTACAATGTGCAATGGGAGGGGCTAACAGCTGCAGCTCACATGAAAAGAGCAAAAACTCTCAATATAGAACTCTTTTGATTTTTTAAATGTTGAGAATAATATATAATCCCAAACATGAAATATGAAAACCCATAGGTGTCTTGAGTGTTGAGGCTAATGGAGGGATCATGTGATGCTAGCACCTACCAGTACCATAGCAATCCAATCTTCGAAGACAAAGGTGGCGACCCTTCTGGATAATAATCAACAATGGTTATGAGCCATGAGGCCCATGTTGAATCCCATTGATGCCCACATGTGAGTGTCCTACATTGGAGAAAGAGGAGACTAAACCACTTTATAAGATTTGGAGTTACTCCTCCTATCACCAATTGGTTTTAGGATGGAACCTCCTTGGACTTGTAAGTGGACTAAACTCTCCTTCTTATTGGGTTACCCTGTCCCATTTCATATAATCTAAAAATTAACACATGACCCTTTGCTACATGGCTTAGACCCACAAGGGCCTTACGACATCAGAAAAGGGCAAGGAACCTCCCTATAGCTCTTCAATCTCCGTTTGGAGGGCAGTGATAGAGAGAGGCGAGGGGAAGAGCAGTCGACTATCAAGAGCAAGTGGAGACAAAAACTCTCATTAGGAATCTACTTCTACGCTCCAATATGTTTCTACAATGCGTCTGATATAATGTCATAAAGTTACAACAAATTTATCAAAATGACATTTATAGCTCATAATATGCATTGTGAATTGTGAGCTATAACAGTTTACTGTTGATATAACAAGGATTGCTCATACTTGGGGGGTCTCCTCACTTTAGCTCAACTCTCTGCTGAGTATGAACACACAGTCAAATCTCTATACACACGTGAACACGCATCGCATCACAGCCATATACATCCAATGCTACACAGGGCAATACATCTAAAACAACAAGTTACCTCCTTCAGAAGTTCAATGGAATCAGCACTAAGAGCATTCTTGCATTTTTCAACCCACAGGTGGAGAGAATGCCGCAGCCAGTTAGCATCAATGTACTTCTGTAACAGCATCTACAAGGCAAGGCAGAATAAAAGTGTGTCACTATTTTAAGTAAAAAGTACTCAAAATTCAGACAAAATGAAATGGCCAAATAGCAGTTCAGTAGATAAAAAGGCAGCTCAATGACATTTCAAAGCAAAAACTGGCTTGGGAATTCAATAACCACCTAGGGAACAACCAAACCCTGTAGGCGACTAACGAGTCTGAGGTGAGGCCAAATATATGTATCCCTGTAGGTCTACATGGTTATGAGCCACACCAGACAAGAAATTGCCACTGTTTTTGAAGCAATGTCAGAATTTTTATCTGCAGCTACCACCAGTAAATTACAGACAACAAGAACTCGAACATGCCCTTCTCGTTCTTTCTCTCCCAATATGTTAGTTTGTGATCTGTAATTATAAAAAATGGACTTTTGGAGTTTTGGTGGACTACAAATTTGCCCTTACAATTTCAACCATCTTGAACTTTGAAGCCAATGAACATGTTCACTTCATCATCTTCAATCATCTCACAGCTTTCTTCTCTTTGGAAGTGACAAATTAGGTGCGCTAGTGGTCAATAGTGGTGAAGAGCAAGTGCTGGTATTTATCTAGAAGAGTCCTAAATGGATTCTACCAGCGCCCTATTGCAGCCCAAAAATATCCACATATATTTTGGTACCATAACTCTTCCCGATAGCACTTATGTAGTTATGTTACTACTTACTACCATTCTGCAGCATTCGTGGTACCAATGGGAAGAGATGTGGGTACCGAGTCTAATGTGTACTCCAAACATAGATACCTAGATGGTGCACGTGGTAGTCACATACATCTTTAGCCTATCTATCTGAGTTCCTCTAGCTGGTGATCTGCTCTTTTCATAGAAATTTGGTAGGCAAGGATGTAGGAGGTATCGACTTTGGAGTGGCTTATATGCATCATTTTGTGGGTGTCTTCAGGTTTAACTTGGAATTGATGATAACTCGATTCAAGATCAAGCTTCAAGAAAACCTTTGACCTGAAAAGCTTACCCAATAGCTCACCACTGATAGGGCATATGTTGGGAACGACTTCCTTAGTAAGAGCCTTGCAAATTGCAATCCACAAGGAAACATCGCGACCTTGAGAAAGAAAGGACTAGTGGAGAGAATAATTATTTGCTGCTGCTATCATATCTTAGCTATATCTTGTAAACATAAAACAGGGGTTTTTGATAAGGTTCATACACTGACCGAGTATTCCCTCTTTTAGCACAATTGAGTGCTCCCTAGCCCTCATTGGAGGTAGTTGCCAAGATATGTCAAACACCTGGGACAGTTACTGAATTATTTATCAACAATTGAGGTACTATCTCCACCAAAATATTCAATTCAATCATACTCCTCTCCCCTGCTTTCTTAAAGTCCTAATCATGGCCTTTAAAGAAAGCTTTGTACTAAGTAACCAACACACTGAATGATCTCCCCTAATGGTCATTGTTGAGTACCCTACTTAACATTTATGAACTATGGTTTCCAACTATTCACCACTAGTTTTTAACGTTTCCAATCATTGCACCCCCAAGATGACATTAAAGTTCCCCAAAGCCAGCTCCTTCCAAAATCTGAGTTCCTTGCAGACGGAGAGCCGTACCTATGCCCAAGGATACTCGAATTCTCTATTATGGCCACCGGAATGAAAATGTAGGTTGACCCGGATCAATCATCACAATAACCTCATTGCCACAAATCTTCCTCACTAACTTCATTAGTTTAGGATTAGCAGTTCCATGACTTCGAGGAAATTGCAGTCATTGCAGGTCCGCTCACCAGAATTCTCATCCTAGCCTTATCTTCCACTTTGTCTTGGACGCTTAGGAAAATGAAGACCATGGTGGCCCATTGTCCATTTATTGTCACAACAGAAACAAACACCTTTCTCTCTTTTGAGTTGAAGTTCTTTCATAAGTAATCTCACTTCTCCGAAGGATTGGCTGAAAACATTATAGTCGTAGTGCTTGTGCCGGTAAACTTTTAATAGTGCCTACTCGGAATTTGATTTTGTTCCTGAATTTTGGAACTATGATGGATGATTTGGTTGCCAGCAGGTCTCCAGGAAGAACCAGCAACCAGGGTTACAGGGTCTATCAATCCTCCTCCATAACACGGCCTCGACTCAAATCTTCTCATGCGCCACATCTAAATATAGCCTCTAACTTCACAGAGAGATCCATTGCATGTTCTAATGTAATGGATCCCAACACGCCCATTGATTTAATTTTCCCGTCATGAGTAGTTCAGTACTTCTGGAACGTTCTCCAGTGATGCGCCTAGTTCTATGAGATTTCGACGGTACCTGGGATAGAATCGATCAATGCTCACACATCAAACTGGCATTGATCACTCAACAAAATACTTTTAGCTATTCCCACCGGTGTACTTTCACCATGATACCAAGAAAATGCAACACCTTCAGGCACTGCCACAACTGCTTCCAACTTAACCCCTTTGCTGAGGCAATAAAACTCTTTGGGTTTATATTAAGGTTGATATTTTGCAGTTAGTTTTTATTATTGACGAGGCCACAATAGGGGAATTTAAATCTCAATGGATGGAGGAATCAGTATAGAGGCCTTTGGGAGACTTTGTTCAGGCAAATGGAGGAAAGGGGACATAAGAAAAACCTGAACCGAACATGCACCCAAAAAAATGCAGGTTCCTGAATCCCCTATCCTCCCTTGAAAACCCCTTGCTAAACAGCCCCTGAGATCATGTGTTATTGGATTCAAGGGCTAACAAGGGAGCTTGCTTGTACGCCAGTGAGTCTGTCGGTAACATGTACCCTGGTGAGTTGTCAGTAACATTCTAACATCCTCTCTTGGGCATGAAGAGAGTACAAGTTTGCACAACTCTTACTCTATACTAAGGATAAAGATGGTGATCACAGGGTACACCCATCCACAATCCCAAAATGTGCAATTTCCATCTAACTTCACGATTCAGAAACCTCACTATATTCATGCAGCACTACTGCAATTTGGAGCAGAAAAGTAGCTTGTCCTGCATGGGATCAGGCATCTTCCAACAGCAGGCTCAATGATGGAACACTGATGTCTTACAAACTCTGCTGAAGAAGTTCCAGTAAAAGACTTTCTATGATGATAAAGCCATTTCCAAAAGCTTGTCAGACTATACTCATGATGCAGGATACCTAGCTGGCTGAAATCCATGAAATTTGGAAATAATAAAGCAAAGAAATGGGATATGACTAACATACAGAAGACGAAATCCAATTACTTCAGAGGATTAGGAGTTTACATTTCGAAGATTCAAGAGCAATCTTCCAAGGTCAGGATAACTTTTACAGCGAGAAGCCTCCGCAGCAAATTCCCTCCATACAACTACATCACGAGCAGTTTCAACCAACACCTAAAACAAGTGAAGCTCCATTACAAGACAGCTAATAATGAAACTACCTACAAGGACAAATGATGGTATCCTTTGGGCATAAACGGTATTGCATGTTTCAAAAAGATGACATACTGGCATTTAAAAATTGAATTAAGAAGAGAAATTTTACAGAATATCAGAGGAAAAGAGGACCATAAATTTGACACCTGAACAGGAAGCTGGTCAACAATATTCAACACGCCAATTACTATCTTTTTCATGATAAAGCGGCGTGCAACAGTCAAATCTTCAACCAGTTGAACTCCAACTCTATGTGACCGGTGTGCAATAGGTTGTGGAAGCTCATCAATTGCACATACAAGCAATGTATCAGCCCAAGAATAATGCTTTTTGTGCGGAAAGAATATAACAATATAACTCTTCCTGTCATGAGTTGGTTTTGCTTTCACAGTTGCTAATGGCCAGTCAGCCCTCTCGCATTTGATTCCTGCTTGCCACTTCCCTCGCCACTATACTTGCGGAGTAATATAAGCACGGGGAAAAAAATTTAGCTCCAAAATCTGATATAAAATTGAATTACATAACTTCTAAGTACAAAGCCACATATTTATACACAAAATTATATTTTAAGCCATAAGCAGCTTATTTAGGCATATTGAAACACATTTGTATATTCTGAGAAGTAATAAAGAATTAGATTAGAAAAACACCAAGGGGGTGTCTCCCTTGTTCAAAGGAAGGGCTAAAGACAAAAGGGCACATAGAAGATCATGAACTCAAGCTGTTTCAATGTTTTATAATGAACCATTGTTTAATCTTACATTCAACAACCAAGTAATATCTTCACAAAAGAAATTCAGAGCACTAACCCTACAATTTAGCAGCAGAAGAATCCCGCAACAAGTTACCATTCAGTACAGTGGGTGTGATGTGAAAGCAGAGTTCAAATAGCTATGTACTGCAAGACATCACATGAAGAATATGAAAGGAACCATACCTTAACCCATAATGCCAGAGATTCATCTTGTTCTGGCCACTTGGATACTGATATAGACAACTCTTCATCTTTATTTTCAGAAAGGGGCTCACAGTCAATTGTGTTCACATCTACATGTGAGTTCTGAAAATCAAGGCAAGCTTCTTTACATAGGACCTGTTCCTCAAGGTTATCATCATCATAATCAAGAACAGCCCCAGACAACTTCTGGTCATTCAAATCAGAACCACAGTGTGAAGACCCATTAGAGCTTTCCTCAAATGTAATAGCTTCTCCATCTAGCTCCAGACCATCACATTCCATTGTGTCTATGGCCCCTTTCAAACTCGGCAAAAAGTGGTCCGCTTTCTTCTCTACTAAAGAGATTTGTCCCACATTTGATTCTGCATCTTGCACAATCTCCATGAATGATTTCTCCTGAGAGTGACAGGAATGTTTCGCATAGTGAAGGGCATAAGTTAGAATTTCCATATCACCAAGAAATCATTTACGTAAGTAGAAAACATTTATTCAAACTCAAGTAAGTTTGAATTGCTTCCTGAAACCCCAAGGTTTTAAGAAGATTTCAACCGAAAAAAAAAGCATGTCACCATAACCCCAGTGCCGCCAACAAGGCTTTCCCAGAGCATTAGTAAGAAGGGTCAGAAGTATTGTGGCCTGACACCAGCGAATGCAGAGAAATCCCTATAACATTTGATTGGAGACTCAATCTAACTTTAGCATCTAGCATATTAAATCCAGGACCAGAACGTGCTAGATGAGATGAACACAGCAATTTTCGTTTATAGTAATTGATGCAAACCTAGAAAGATTAAGCATGAAATAAACATTAAAAAAATAACAACGAGAACTACACGCAGCGGACTAGGGATGGGCATGGACCCCGGACCCGACCCACTTTTAGAAGTCTGCGTCTAATTTTTTAAGAACCACTTGAACATGGGCACATTTGATCTAGGTGTTCAAAATCCGGTATGAATCTGCGCTCAATCTTTAAGACCCAAACCTGAACCAAATTTGACCCATGGATCCTATTGATTCTATATTTCAGATTATTAAATTACAGATTAAAATTGCAACATAAAGTAAAGCTCATACCGTCGTAAGAATCAATTTAGGATGTTTTGTCCAAGAATAGTAGAATAATTTTATATGTATAGCTATTGCAACTTTGCAATGGTGACTGAGGATTTAGCTCAGCGTTTGCTAACTTTATTTAATTTAATCATCCTTTTAAGTGAGCAACAAAAGAAGGAGAAACTCGTTGCAAGTTTAAGAACCATCGTGTATGCATTTGAAGCGCCAAACCTGCTAGACTCATTGGATCTGGTGAAGGTCTGGATTTTTCGGATCCTATAGTCTGGGTGGGTTTAAGTTTCAGGTCCAGATTTGGGTTTTACTAGACACGGCCTAGATGAGACCCATGCCCATTTCTAACGAGCCTACATATTTTAGCATAACATCAGTATTATAAGAACTATAAAAAGCCTTGCCAGCTTTCAGTGTCCATGCAGTACAGGAATCAGATCATTAAACAACATAAAAGTTTTGACAAGCAAGACAATGTTTTTTGGTACTTCGGTTGCACATGACTTAGTGAAGGGGAAGGAATTGGATAAATAACAAGGATAGAGTAAGCAAATGGTGTTAAGTAACTCAGTAGTCAAATATGTGCAAGTTGAAGAGGAAAATCTCACATGTGACCACTAATTTTTTATACAAGCAACCGAATGGCACGCTAGCAGCCATTACATCAACGGCTTATGTAATGTAATTCAAGAGCAATAACAGAAAACATAGCCCCGTATAATGAACATGTGGGAACTTTTGACTGTATATTTTTGCTCAATCATTTTATAACCCATATGTACAAGGCAAACCAACTATAGGGAAAAAGTGATGGAGACGCCGTCTAGTGACAAAATTTTGATTATGTCATCTCGTAATTTTGAATAATAATGTAGCATTAGAGAAGTTAGTGATAGTTGAAAGACTAGCATATAAAAAAATTTGTGTATTCATATAAAAGAAATCTACATAATGTGTATACTAGCATGATGAGTGTGCCTTTAATATGGAGCAAAGAAAGTATAAATCCAGTTGAAATTGCAATGGTATTGTAAAGTTACTTTAAATTCTGTATTAATAAATATGACTTACAATAATGTTATAAATAATATCATAAAGTGGTATAAAAATGTAGGCTTGATATTGTAGAATGACATATTTTTAACTGATGAGTAAAATAAACATTCATGAAAATTATGAAGATATTCTAATACTTATAAATTCCATGATATGTCTACAGTCTATACCATATTCCCTCTCTGTTTTTTTTAATGGCACATTTTGCCATTTAGGGGTGTTTTTTTTAATACTAAGACATATAGCATTTTTCTTTATATGGTAAGTTGGTCACCATCTATTTTTTACTTCTACCCTTCTTCTCTCTACCAATTTCCCTTTTTCCTAGGTCCATGTGCAAAAGCAAATATCCCAATTTCAAAAACGGAGGTAGTACTCTAGTACGGCAATTTTTCATTCATTTAACAATTTACATAAAAAAGAAATTCAATCTAAAATAAATTGAAGTACTCAAGTTGAAAAATCCAGTCCAAAATTTTCTTGAAGTTATTTGGAGTTTTGTTTAGATTGCAAAGTTTAGTATTAACAACATTAGAAATTTAAAAAAAAATTGTCAATTTGCATTAAAGGAGTTAACATTGAACTTTCAAATTTATTAAATCAAAACAAAAAGCTTCTAATAATATTCGACCTAAAAAGCCAACTCGAAAGAAACATTTAACTTTACCTAGTTTCGAATTATTAACAACTTTTAGCCTATTTCTTTTACTAGCAAATTTCTAACATATTATTATGTAATACTTCGTCCAATTCTTAATGAATGCATCATACTGACTCTTTACACTATTTAAATATTGAACTTTGATAATATGTAATTACTAATATGTACAAATATATATCGTTATTTTATATAAATAATTCTCAAAATATGTTTACAAAATATTATATTTTTTTAAGAATTTAAATATTATGTTATTAAAGATATTAATGGTCAAATTTGTGCATTAATATTATTGGATTTGTCCCAATGTATATTTCAAAACATCGACTTCTTATAATGTATACTAATAAATAAACAAAATAATAATGGTCAAAGTTGTAAATCGGCAAACATAAAAGTTTAAGTGGAACATTTTATTCACAAAGAAAGAGAGAGAGAGAATATTGTTCAACTTCTCCATGTCAACAATACTAGTCATACTTGGAACAAGTATTCTTCTAGAAATGTCTAAAGCTCCGTTCAACTTTCACCTGGCTTGTCATAGAAATATCCAGCATGTAAATTGTAATAGCCAACACAAGCTAAGAAACAAGGCAGAAAAGCAAAGGCACATAACACAATTCTATTTTGGGCTCATTATCATATCAGTAACTGATTGGCTTAAAGGGATCGACAATTATGAGGCTAGGGGAGAAGGTGAACCTAACGAACCAGAAAACTTTATATAAAAATGAAGCCTTACTATTTCACTCCAAATGTGAAAGCTTGCATTTAATTTACACACACACAACCAATTTTACCTAATTTGCGAAACGAAAATGTGTACCTGAATGCAAATTGCTACCTAGTTTTGCAAAATTAGCACAAAACTATATCACTTGCATGCACCAATTTCGCTTTTCAGATCGCAAAAATCTTAATCAAGCAGTCACACAAAATCCACTAAAGTAAGGATTTTATTTTCTTTTTGTTGTCACTCTTAATATTTTGTTTTTGGGTCATAAGTGTAACTTAGATAACTATACAGGCTGTTCTGTTCTTACAGACTTACAGTGACACAAACCAAATCCCACATTCCCACCCAAAATAAAATCTCAAGTGTGCTAATTTTCGAGCTAAAGGTGTAAACTTTCCGAGCTAACATGTTAAATTGTTAATGAACATAAACTAGTAACACAAATAAGTACATCAACAACTCGTGCAACTAAAAATTTTATAATGAACTGATGTTATGTAACAGGTACCTCTTAAATTCAGCAGCACCAGAAGCAAATTTTCCACTCACATGTCACGGTTTTTTTACAGTGTGCCCCAGATTAAATTAAAAAAAAAACTTCAATATCTACTCCAAAACCCTAAATCTGAAACAAAAAAAAAAGTTCCAAACTTTTGAAATAAATTGAACTAAGACCCTAAAATTAAATTAACAAAACGACTTATTTCAGGTAGAAACCTTAACATAGATCTAAAAATGATCTTAAACGGTGGGTCCAGATCAGAGAAAATAACCCAATTAAAAATTTGTGCAACTAAACTCAAAAAGGATTATTTTTTCTACCTGGGTATAGTCTAAATCTTAATATTAAGTAATTGATTAAGGGATTTCTGGAGTATTAGACCCTATTTATTTTAAGTTTTGACTCATTATTAGATTAGACCTAAGAAACCCTTTTGTCTTCTTGAAGAGGGTGACTCATAACTGTGGTTGTTGCAAGGGTTAGAAATGCGGGGAAACCAAACAAAGCTAAAGAACGTGACATAAAAATAAAAATAACTTGGTATAACATTAGGTGAACCAACAAAAAATTGCAGAAACAAAAAAATTATGAAAAATAAACAAAAATGCAGGTTAAAAAAAATAAGGGAAGGAATAATGTAATAGTAATATACCTTTTTTATGCCATGGTTGGTTGTTTGAGTAAAAGGAAGGTTGAAATTGAAATTTTTGGTTCTGATGAATGTGTCTTTCTCTCTCCTCTTTTTTCTACTTTCTCTCTCTACCTCTTAACAAAATTTTGGTCTTTGGTTAGGCAAACTGGCAAAAGCTAATGTTATTTGTTAAATCGAAATGTACCCTTTTCTTGCTTTGTGAACGTTTTTTATTATCTTTTTTTTGAAGGGGGTGTCTAAGGTCCAAACTTAGGGTAGGAAAAAAAAAGGGCACAGAGATGAGTAAGTCTGGTTTAGAGAGGAGAGAGAAAACAAAAATTTTAGGTGGAGCCGTGAAAACGAAATTGAAAGGAAAGTGGGTAAGTTGAGGGATTCTTAATCTAATAAACTAAACAAAAAAGAAAGAAAATAAAGGAAAGCCTAGTTAAAAATGGGTTTTGCTAAACACCGCCCTAAAATTTCCTATTAACGCGCTAAATACGGTATTTTTGTACCATATTTATATACTTGTATTTTTTCTCTCTCCTCCCCTTGACTCACTTCCTAATTTTTTCAGATTTTTTACCTTTCTTCCTCCCCTTTCTCTCCCATCTTCTTCCACTCACCATTAAACATTGGCGCCACCACACAACCACCACCGCACCACCACCGCGGGAACACCACTGCACCACCACCGCTGGAACACCTACCCCGACATACCATCACCACATACCCCCACCATCACCCCCTCTGTTTTTTTTTTCAATTTACAGTGAAATTTTTTTAAAAAAAAATTAAGGGGGCGTCCACCATGGACTCCCCACCACCGGTGGAGGCGCTCATGGCAGGCGCTCCACCAAATGGTGAGGCGCCTGCCATGGGCGCCTCCACCGGTGGTGGGGCTTCCATGGTGGACGCCTCTTTTTTTTTGAATTTTTTTTAAAAAAAAATTAAGGGAGGCGTCCACCATGAACGCCCCACCACCGGTGGAGGCGCCCATGGCAAACGCCTCACCATGTGGTGGAGCGCCTGCCATGGGCGCCTCCACCGGTGGTGGGGCGTCCATGGTGGACGCCTACCTATTTTTAAAAAAAAAAATTCAGGAAAGGAATAAAACAGAGGAGAAGAGAATGCCCATAATTTATAACTAACCCAGAAAATTATAACAATTACCCACAAATTCAGCTATAAAATAGTACACAAAAATGCAATTATTGACCAAATTATGTCAAAAAAAAGTATACAACTGACATTAAAGATTGAAAATTTATACCTCCAGTAGAACATTGAATTGAAAAAGTCTAGAATTTGATGGAGATGAAAGTCTTGAAGGGAAATGGAATGAGCAGAGAATGAAGATACAGAACAACTGCCACCATAAATGCACGACATTTTTCTTCTTGTTATATTTTCTTCAAATTGAGAATTTTTTCTGGGTTTGAAGTTTCAGTTCATCTGTTTGATCTTGAGTTTTGTTGGAAAAGTGTAGTGGTGTGGTGCTGTGTCGGTGGTGGTGCTGTGGTGTGGCGGCGGAGGTGCGGCGAAGGTGGTGCGAAGGTGGAGGTGCGGCAACAATGGTGAGCTATTTGGTTTTTTTTTTTTAAAAAAAAAAACATTATGAGAGGTGGTACTGTTGGTGGTGGTGGAGGGGGCATGAAGGTTATGGTGGTGTGGAAGAAGAAGGGGAAGTGAGGAAAGAGGAGAAAATGAAAAATACAAAAATACAATATTTTGTACAAATACAGGGCGATACCAGGAAAATTTAGGGCGTGATTTAGCAAATGAGTTAAAAAGAAATTAAGAGAGATGGGAGAAGACTAAAATTTTCTGTAACGCAAAAATCAGGAATGAGGGTGGTTAATAATTGAAAAATATGAAAAGGAAATTTTTATTATTTTGGTTTGGTTAATCTTGAGCTTCCATGTATTGGGTATGTTTTTTGTGGTATGGTTTCAAGTTTCCAAGTTTTACCCTCGAGATTTGTAGATCAATTTTTGCATTTTTGTATCTTGATTTTTTTTGGGTAATCAATTGCTATCAAATTATCTAGAGGTGATCATGGGCCGGGCAGGGCCGGGTTCGGGCCGGGCCGCGGCCAAAAAAATTTGCCCATTGGCCGGGCCGAGCCTAAATTCGGGCCGAATTTTTGTGCCCAAAGCCCGCTATTTTGGGCCGGGCTTTTGCGGGCCAAAACGGGCCGGGTCAAAAAAATAGACTAAAAATTTGTTTTTAGCTTTCCCAAAGCCCGCCCAAAGACAAAAAAAAACGACCGGGCCGGGCCCGGCCCGGCCCGCGGGCCGAAAAATTATGCCCAAAACCCGGCCCAAAAACGGGACGGGCCGGGCCAAAATGATCGCCACTAAAATTATCAAATGACAGATGACTAAAGGCATGAGTAATGACTAGTGTCTAGTGAGGCCTTGAGGGCTGAGGGTATGGACTATGGATGGATGGCGCATGCAATTGTGCTAGTTTTGGAAAGGTAATTAGTATTTGGGCCCGAGCGTTGCCTTAGATTGATATTGTATTTTCGAACTTGATCTTTTATTCCATTCCCACTAAAATATATTAAGGAAAATCCAACTTTTAAAAGGTACAAATATAATAATGTGAATACTTAAAGCATGATTAAAAGTTGGTTGAGATGGTAATTGTGTCACGTATAATAGCAAGTGGTCACATTGGACAATGACTTATATACACATTGGACAATGACTTATGTACACATTGGACAATTCTAATGGAGCAAGAGAGGTAACATGTGGCGTGTATACATTGTCACACATGTCTTTTAACATATTTGTATAGGTATTGAATTTTTCTTCAAGCCATCTTTTCTCAATCAAGTGTAATTTACTACTTCCTCCATTTTTTTAATACGTAACATGTTGATTTTGGGCACTATTCATCCAATACACTTTAACCATTAACTGTATTTATACATAAGAAAAAATTATTCATGTGGAATTTTGTTTAACTCGTCACGGTATACACTTTCCAAAAAAAATTATAATTTTTACTTTTATACAATTAGAGAAAAACGAATGTGAAAAGTCTAATGTTACATCTAAAAAAACGGATGGAGTATCAAAATGGTACAAGGCTACAGCTAAAATCTACTAAATTCAGGAATTCAAAGCTGTAAATAGGTCGTGTGTCATGTTATATTAGATTTATATTATTGTTGGTTGGGAATTTCTACATGGCTGTTGTTATTTTAGTATAAACACTAGACCAACTATAAGAGGGGGGTGAATTGTAATTGAGGGAACATTTTCGAATTTAATTGCGGAATAGAAAGAACGTATAATGAAAGAAAGATTACACACAAGATTTAACCTACAATGAAAACTTCATAGGCCTAATAGGAAGAAAAACCTTGACCCCGATGGATTTTGACTCGATACTTCTCTTTATTATAATAGGCCAAAAGACTCTCTTTACAACCTATTACTGGACCCTTCACTGTTTCGCTAGGAACTTATTCCCAATCACTCAGTTCCCCCTGAACTGATGACACTCACTTGACTTCACTCGAAGTCTTCTCTTTTCACTATATCTTTCTCTCACTTGATTACAAAAAAAATCTGAATTTTTTCACTCACTCAAATACTAAGAATATTACAATGATATGTATTGTAGGAGAAGAAAAAATTACAGAAAAGTTTCAAAGTAATTAAGATATTGAAAAGCTTGAAAGTTGTGTATTTCTTCGAACAACTATTTTCCCTTAAATAGTTATTGTAGCTTCTTCTTCTTCACTTTACGTTCTCCATGTTGTGTACTTGGTTGAGTTATAGGAATTGTGGCCCATTACATGCTGCACAAACTCCATGATTTTTGTAACAGTTCTAACCGCTCTCCACTAGCCGCCGTGCGCCACCAGTAAGTGAGTTTGTTAGAGGAAATCTCGCCCCTCTTCCTTCTTTGTAGGCATGTATAGTTTAACCTGATTTTTATTAACAACACAACAACCTTAAAATATCTAATAACTAACTAAGAATCTTTTTATTCAAAAAAATTCTAAGTTAATAGATTCATTAAACATACCATATAATAAAATCCAAAGTGTATAAATAATATCTTGACTAGATTAAAACTCATTAACCTTTTTCCATAAGATATATTAACAAGACATTATTTTTGAAATTTTATATTTTTCAAAATAAAACTATACATAATTATTTGGCATCATCAAAATATGCAACACCCCCTCAAAAAAAAAATCAACATGCAACACAACAATATTCCCCCATTTTGATGATGGCAAATATAAGGCAAATAAATTAACAAAAATTAACATAAGAAAATAAAGTAAAGCAAAAGCATCCAGAGCTAAGACATTGAAAAATAAAATCTAACATAAAGTAAAGCAAAAGAATCAAGAACTAAGACTTTTAAAATCAAAAGAAAACATAGAACTAAGAAATCTAAGACTAAGTAAATCAGTTTTGAGCAAGGAGAGAAAGCAGTCAAGAATCATCACTACAGAAACTGAGGAGACTAGAATCTTTGTATGTGCCACTTTACTTCCCCTTTTTGTCATCATCAAAACCATTCAAATGAACCAATAATACTCTAAGAGTCAACAATAATATGAACAAAGAAAAATCGCTTTAGCATATGATCTAATAATACTAGCCATCCAGACAGTTTAAATAGCATTCAAAGACAAAACAGATGCAAACAAGCAAGATGTGAGCAATAGCAAAGTTCAAGAATGAAAAGAGAAGAAGAAAAGTAAGCAGAAAGAGAATAGAAAAGAGTAAAGAAAAAGGAATAGGAACCAAAAGTAACTGATGTGATTAACACATCCAAAAACCAATAGTAGCAAAATAATATCACCATAGTTTAGTTATAAAACCAAAAAAAATGTTTAAGTTATTAATGAAAGGGGGGGTTATGGCCTGGAGCAGACAGAGAAGGAGGCAACAACAAAATCAATCTTCTCGCGAATGGTTGATCGCGTTTCTTCACAACCGCAAGGATCTGCTCCTGCTGAACATCCAACCTTGCAACCCTAGCTTCCCTCCCCTGGATCCTGGAGTGGAGAAGACACAAGGAGTCTTGAAGCTCCTTGAGAAAACCATGAAGACCAGCAATGGAGATAAAGAGAAAGTCAAAAACCCTTAAAAGTAGAACCAGGAGGAGCTAAGTCCTCCTCCAAATCTATCATAACATCATCAGTCTCCCTGATCCCTGAGAACCTTAGTATCTGCCATTCTCTGGCTCTTCCTGACAGTCTTAGGAACCCCTGCATTGCGTTCCTCAATCTTCCTCATAACCCCAGCTTCTCCCTTCACCTTGACTTCATCCACATTAAATTCTAAACTACCACCCTTAATTCTCAAACTCAACCTGTGAGGTAGTTTTCAGGTTCAAGGTCAAAAGAGGGCTTAGAGGGAAGTTGAACCTTACTTTTTTGAAAAATATGGGTGAGTAGGTTTTGCCATACCCAATACGGTCTTTGTGAGCAATGCAGTGGGTAAGATGGGAAATCATTAAGGAGGGAAGATTAATTTGGATTTGGATAGCAAGACAGTGCATGATGGACAGATCCATCAGATTTGCTTGGGTTCTTTTGGAGGAGTGAGGAAGGATGAAGCGCCATACAAGATGAAACAACAATTTGTGAAAAGGACTGAGGTCTTTTTGATTTAGGGACAGGTTTGAGGATTTTCCACGAAAGTAGGTCAGAATTTCATCATTAGAAACCCTATTAACATTTTGTTTTACTTTTCCCTTAAAGTATGTCTTGTACCTTTCAACTGGTACATCAAACCAACCACTTAACCGTTTCTCATCAAACTTAACAATACCACCATGAACAACACTAATGCATAAAATAATATTATTTTTGAATTCAGAGCAGAATTCGGTCATTTCCTCTTCAAGTAAACCTTCGTCAGCACAGATTATTTTTGAACATTTTTAAAAAGAAATAAAGTCAAGAAATTCGGCTTACTTTACCTTTATACACCAATATATATCAACACATAATCCTATCAAGAATTTGGTTTCTTACCACGTTTTGTTGGAACCCTAACCACTAGTTCTTGTTCATTTTCTTCTTCTTCACTGACTTCATCCATCTTGTTGGGTGAATCAACCTCATGCATGGAATAATTTTCAAGAGACCCAACTGTTTCTTGATGAGAGTTGGTTGATTCGCTGTCACTTTCATCGTATTTCACCAAGGGTGAGGATTTTTCGGCTGAGAAATTTTGTGGAGATTTAAAATATTCTATGGATTTTTGTTTTGGTGCCATTGATGAAGCTTGGAGAAGGGTGAAGAAGATGAATAGTTTCGGGATATTGATGGTTTTGGGTACAAAGTAAAATTTGTCGCGTAAAAATAAAGAGTTGATGTGATGGGGTTTTAATAAGGGGGTAGATTTATGGGGGGTTTGTGAGGTAATTTATGACGATTTTTCCCTTTCCACTTAAGCCATTGAATTTCAAATTTTGGCTTTGAACTTAGACTTAGGTGATGCATTGCATTGTTTCAGAAAAAGATATTTCGAGGAGAATTAATGGAAAAAAAATAAAAAGAAGGAAAATAAAATTGGGAGAGAAAATATTTACGAAAAAAATAAAGAAAATGAACTCATGCAACAACAAGCTTTTTCATTCCTCTAGTACGAAAACCAAGAGTCATATCATCCATAAAGTCACCGAACGTTACATATTTTCGTGGGGTGTCGGCAGAGCTTTCATAAGTTTGATATATGATGACGTACTCGAAGGTTTCGAATGAGGAGGAAAATGAACACTCAAAAGGTTTTTTCCACTATATCTTTTGGTTACTACTTTGATCATGTTTCTCGTGTTATTCCTCATGCTTTTAATCAGCGGTCCATCACTGAGTTTAATCACTAGCAGGCTCATGCTAATTGATTGATGTCGGGCTTGCTTCTAATTAAAATATGTGTAAGGTTTGTTCTTTTTTCTCTTAGTTACTTGATCTATTTATTTTTCGCCTTCTTATATGGATTTAAAACTATGGATAGCTAAAATGTGCACCCCCCAAAAAAAGAAAAAGAACCTTTTTCGTTTAACCATCCCTCTTAGTCGGGGGAAGGGGAGGGGTTGCTTCTCTAGTTTATGAGTTTATTTTATTTATACACTCTTTTGTCATACCCTCTTTGGTATCATAGATGTGATGTGAATCTCTCTAATTGAAGGGAAATGATTTGTTTGACTAGGTTGCATATGGTTCAGATAATGCATTTACAAATGAGGAGGTAAGAAAGAATGTGCTAAAAGTTGACACTTGACAGCATTCAGATGCTCTTTTATTAATATTGGAATCTCATGTTTCCGCACACAACTGAGAGAGGGTAGGGAAGCTTGGTTTCATGCCAACAACCAAGAGCGTTTTTCTACGAAAAGATAGGATTTTCATGTGCAACTTGGGAATTTTGGATCTCCTGAACAATATGCTAATATGCTTTTGTAGAACCCTGATAGGTCTGGTGTGACTGGACTTACAAGAGGAGATAAGCTTGTGGTGAAGGAATTGCTCCACAAGATGAAGAAAGAAATATCCTCTAGTGCTTCAAATATCAAAGCAGAGGAAGCCAGCAGAATGTTTATTGTTCAGCTAATAGGCATAGTAATATTATCACGTTTTGTTAAACTCATGTTTTTTAAATTTACCAAATATCCTTCAAAATTATGTTTCTCCTAAAGGTAACTTCACATCGCCTTCTTTAGTAGATGGGGTATCCGTATAATTGCCTTTCAATATTCTGAAAATTTGATGTTGAACTACATATAAGCTAGTCCTAATTTTCAGTAAAACTATTGCACGGACATTTCTAGTTCTTTTGTATATTATTGTTATGGATATACTTTTACAAGGATGTTGGTCTTCTTATAAAAATTGGGAGTCTTTTTACTTCTATTTACATTTTGGAATAGGGATCTTCCTCACTTAATCATGCTGATTTTTTTTGTTGTATCTAAAGTTTTGGCCTTGCAATAATGTCAAGCTTTTTGTTTATTGGAAGGTGATAACTCTCTTTCAATTTTAGCTTTTATTTGCACTAGCATGTCCTTTGAAACTTATAGGTCATGCTTCACATTAGAGTCACTCTTCTTACATTACATGTAGACATGCTATAATTACATACAATTGTATGTTCAGTAATTCGTGATATCTTGTGCTGATGTTGGAATCACTCTTGCATTTAGATCTTTTGGGGCATAGGAAAGATGCAAATGATACCACTGAGTGTTATAAATAGAATGCTAGAATATTTTGGATTTGAAGTTGTGGTAAAATATGTTATTTAGGGTCTCATATATTTTCTAGTGAACTAGCTGAAACACACAAGACTAGAAGAGTGATTGATTTCTACAAAAACTATTACTTCCTTTGTTCCAAATTAGTTGTAACACTTTTGAAATTACGGATTTCTAGACAATTTTTGGAGAGGAGGGAGATAGAGAAAGAAAACAAAGGGTCCCATGTAATTGAAGAGACATAGAGAGAAGTTATTACCCAAAATAAAAGTGTAACATCTAATTTACAATTTCCTAAAATATAAAGTGCCACAACTAATTGGAATGGAGGAAGTATAGTTGAAACTTCCGGGACTTTTGTAAGATGACTTGTGACTGAATTTATGGGCTTATGCTCCAATAAAGCTAGACCCCATGAATCCATCAGTTAAATCCACCACCTAAAGAAGTATATCATCCTGGAGACCTGGATCCAACAATAATTGCACAACTGAAAATTGATGTTATGATTTCCTTGGGTAACGTGAAATGATACGGTCTCCTCAATTTGCTTGTGGAATTTGAGCCGATAGCAGCAATAAGCAGATGGATGTTGATGCTGTTGGAATGATTCAAATGTTTGTTTCATTGTTTTAGGGAGTTAGTTTCCTGACTCTAAGTTAATGTCAGTTTGTTAGTTTTGCTAAGTTAGTGGGTTAGTGGCAAGTATTAGGAAAGTTTGTTAGTTACCGTCGTGGGTTTAAAGGGCTTAAGTTTAGGAAGCATTTTTTGTTTGTTTAGCCTATTTAAATCTCTTGTATTTTTCAGTTTTAATGGTGTAGAAATATCAGTGACTGTTTTGCTTTGTCTTTGTGTTATTCTTCCACTGCCATCTTTTCTTCTCACATTCTTAAATTCAACATGGTACCAGAGCTAATCCGGGTTCGGTCTTAAGCCTTTCAAGTACAGTCGTAAGTCGTGACTAGTCGTGAGATTTGAGTGTTAAACACAGTGAGTGTAACTATGGCAGTTAATGGTATGAACTCGTCGTCGCAACCATTAATTCCAATATTTAAGGGTGAAAATTATCATTTGTGGCGTTTGAAGATGAAAACAATGTTTAAGTCCCAAGAGCTTTGGGATATGGTGGAGCAAGGCTACAAGGAACCGACAGAGCCACCGATTGAACCAAGCCAATCTTGCTCAAAAGGTTGAAGAAGAAGAGGATCGACTCTTCTAAAGTCATGTGTCGTGAAAATTGTAGTCAAGGTCGTGTTCGAGGTCGCGTTTGTGTTCGTAGTCGAGGTCATATTTGTGGTCGAGTTCAAGTTGAAGTTCGTCGTCGTGTGGTCGTATTCGTGGTAGCGTGGCAGTAGTTGAATTTTATGGCAATATGAAATCTTTGAAGAAGTTGTGACATGAGAGTTTGAATCAAAGGGGAGTGTTGGAATGATTCAAATGTTTGTTTCATTGTTTTAGGGAGTTAGTTTCCTAACTCTAAGTTAATGTCAGTTTGTTAGTTTTGCTAAGTTAGTGGGTTAGTGGCAAGTATTAGGAAAGTTTGTTGGTTAGTGTTGTGGGTTTAAAGGGCTTAAGTTTAGGAAGTAGTTTTTGTTTGTTTAGCCTATTTAAATCTCTTGTATTTTTCAGTTTTAATGGTGTAGAAATATCAGTGACTATTTTGCTTTGTCTTTGTGTTATTCTTCCACTGCCATCTTTTCTTCTCACATTCTTAAATTCAACAGATGCAAAGCTAGCCACCAAAACAATTGAAAAGTTCAGAGATAAGATTAATGAAAAGATGCAATCTATACTGCCTTTGATGAAAGCACAAGCCTGAAGCCAGTGTCAAACAATGACTAGTGTGTTTGGATATAAGCATTTCATTTCAAATTTTGGATTTAAATGAAATCCTTTTCTTGGATAGTTAAGAATTTGAATTACAAAATTAACCCAAATTATAGAGTTGTAGAAAAAACCTTATAAGTGAGTAATAGTTTTCCAATTAGAAATCTATACTAATATATTAAAAAGCGTGCGTAAACCAGGAACGGTGCCATGTGGCGCTCTCCCTAGGGAGTTTTAGTTCATGTAATCCATGTACAATGAAAAAAAAATTAGAAATTGCATAGTATAGGTTTTGATCCCGTGACCTCAAGTTCATGAACTAAAGTTTTAACCACTAGACCAAGTTGTATTTAGTGATATCATATCAAAGTACAATATTAATAAATGAAAATTTTCTTACCCGGGACATAGCACAGGCCTAATAACTAGTCACTTGTTAAAAGTTGTCATATAAAATTTCTAGCCTCATCTTTTCATTTTTCCCCCTCAGTCTTCTTTAACCTTACGATTTACAGTTACCTAGTTCTCACAACTTTTTCTCTCTCTCCTCCATCCTCTCTTAGATCCACTCCCTCTTATCCAACATCATACAATTTGTTTTTGTAAAAATCAAACTAAATAATCAGTTGACTGTTCTTTAAATGAAATTGTTGGTACTTACTTCCCCAAACATCATATTAAATATAAAAATTTCAATATAAATAATTGGTGTTTCCAAACACCATATTTGAATTAAAATACATCATTTAAAATTCCACATTTGAATTCTTACATTTTAAATGAAATTAGAGTTTCCAAACACAACCTTATTGGAACTCTAATGGAATTGGAAACTTGCTGACAAATGTAAGGACGGGAAAAGAAAGGTACATTAACCAATTGCTAAGAATCATGGCAATTGGCACATCAGCGTAGACTTTTGGGACCAACACAAAATTGGCCAAAATTAATTGGGCCGGTGCGAGTTCAGGCTGAATCGGTGCAACCTGTTGTTGGAGCCCAATTTGTAAATAATCCCACATCCAGTTATGACAAGAGTTCATATAAATAGGCTTGTCTCCCAGTTATTTTAATTGGATGAACCGTAAACTGAACAGCCAAAGAGGTATGCGTGCAGTGTGCGGGCGATGATCATAAGCCCAATAGCTAGTGTTTGTCATCTCCCAAACTGTCAAACAGGATATAATGGTGAACTGGTGATTGTTGAACATCCCCTCCTAATATGCATAATTCTGTAGAAAAATCGACATCAACCCTCTCAGTTATGGGCCATGTTCTTTACATCTCAACTTACTCTAATAATCACAATCCACAATTATATGTAGATGTCAACTAGTTTAGTTGGTTAGAGTCTCAAAAGGTGGTACCCAAAACTTGGAATCAAATCTCGTCTACATCGTTGACCTTTGTGACTCTTTCAAGAAAAAAAAAACAATTTAGAATTATGTATAACATGATAAACAAGTGAAAGAAGGGGGTGGTGATGGCTATAAGGGAGGAAGAGAAAAGAGCAACAATCCTCAATATAAAAAAAATTCTTCTACATGTTGAACACGTTTTAGAATTAACATACGATTATTATGGGGAGATACTTTTGAAGTTAAGATTAATTTAGCTAAATGATAGTTGAATCAAAAGGGGAAATAGTTAGAACGATTGGTATCAAATTTTGCTTTTTCTTTTCACCCGTCAACTTGTTGACTTCATAAACTATGAATTATTTTAACACTTTTCTTAATGTGAAATTAGATGTATTGATATCCACTTCAAACGGGAGTTAAGTACACAGGAGGGTACTGAACTTTGAGAAAAGTTTCAGTTAAGGTACTAAACTTTCAAAAGTTCCAGTTAGGGTACTCAAAATGGATGTCTGTTAACTTAAGGTACTAAACTTTGGTTTGTACCGTTAACATCCCCAAATAAAAGAAAAATGTGACATGGCATTCATTAAAAGAAAAAGCTGACATGACATTAATATACAAATTTACAAACTCTTTTCTCTCTCCTCTGATTCCTCACCCTTTTCTCTCTCCTCTAAGTAAATCACCTGCTAATATTACTATTCCTTTATCCGAAATTATACTGTATGAACCTTCTATTGATTGTTCATGTTATAAAGCAGTCTAAATGCTTGTAAACATGTCATAAGAAAATAAAAGTGCTTGTTTTCTAGGTAAGTCGAAAGAGATCTTATTAGCACTGTATCGTGGCCATCCAAAAGTACTCTTATAACTCTTTACTTGGCTTACTTTATCACACAAGTTCAAACGAAGAAGACTAGAAGAGTAAGAGAATGAAAAAGTTGAAGCAAATGGAAGAAATATTAGTAAATTCTGCTTCTTTTCATAATTTCACTAAATTAATTAGAGCACTGTATTAGTAATCTGCAGATCCACAAGTTTAGTACAAAGATGCTCAGCTTCAGCTTTCAAGTACTACATAATGGTGATCATATACACAGCATTGCAGGAAACTTGTGGAAGATTATATAGACGAACCATTCAACAAATGCCTATAGGTGCAAAAAAAGATTTCACTTCAAGAGCGAACGACCCACCGAGAATCTGGATTCCATCGAGTCATATTAGGCATCGACTAATACCTTAACGAGACGATCATCCGAGTCTTCTGTTTATAGTCTTCACCGATTCCACTACCTCAACCGAACTTTCACCAATTTACATTCCTTACTATTTGTCTGCTTACTCTCTTACAGTTTGGCCTATCACAAAGTTAAGATACCCAGCCGAGTTAGATTTTTAATTAACATTTTCAATCATATTTTTTTTAAGTGAATTTGAACTATTATGTTTTGAATAGTATTATATAGACATGGTCAAGCTTGCAACATGAATTCAACAATTGAGGAGAGGATATGTCTCTTAGTACCTGTGAATAAAGAAAAGTTCCAAGAATTGCAATGGCAGCAAAAAGTAAAAAGTAAAAAGAGGTTGAGGAATTAAAGGAGAGAGAAAAGAGGGTGAGGAATCAGAGGAGAGAGAAAAGAGTTTGGAATTTTATAATTAATGTCATGTCAGCTTTTTCTTTTTAATGAATGCCATGTCACATTTTTCTTTTATTTTTGGGGATGTTAACGGTACAAACTAAAGTTTAGTACCTAAGTTAACAGACATCCATTTTGAGTACCCTAACTGGAACTTTTGAAAGTTTAGTACCTTAACTGAAACTTTTCTCAAAGTTCAGTACCCTCTTGTGTACTTAACTCCTTCAAACGGCTACTTAATAAAAAGGGCTTATCAGCTCCAGATTTACTTCATAACAATCTAAATTTGGCTATCCAAGGTATAATAGTATCAAAATATATATATATTCATGATCAGCTAATCATAATGTATTATTTACGTGCATCCTTAATATAAGAACACATAGCCTAAGATATGTACTTGGGTGAGCCATAAATAATTTACCATACACATTATTTTTTTCAATTTTAATTAACTTACATAACTATATTACAATTTACAACTATCAATGTCAGATCTATTACGATCACTTGGTTCAGTTTAGCATAGTGAACTTGAAAAAGAATATTATTAAAGTGGGAAAAAAAATCATTTTTTTTTACCAAAGTATTGTGCATGATCTTAATGAAAAAAAAGTAGAGTATCTCAGTGGTCCGAAGCAAAATAACTTGAATATGCAATGCTATGTGCTTAACGAGAAATATGTAGTACAAAATTTTATGTAGTAAGATCATGCAACCAATAAGTTGTAAAGTAGACTTTTTACCATGTTAACCAACTATCTATTTACTCCACATAAATATATATAATTTGAAAAATAAATATATATAATAAACTAATTTGAAAGAAATATAAATTTAAAACATAAAAGTATTATCTATACTAATACATTAAAAGATGTTCCAAAACAAAGAACGGTGTCATGTGACGCTCTCCCTAAGGGAATTTTACTCCATGTAATCCCCATACAATAAAAAAGATAGAAATTGCATAATATAGGGTTCGATCCCACAACTTCAAGTTTATATACAAAAGTCTTAACCACCAAACTAAGTGATTTTTGTGTTATCATTTCAAAGTATAATATTAATAAATGAAAATTTTCCTTATTCGGGCAATAACTCGGGCCTAATAAGTAGTTCAAAGTAAAAACTCAAAGCATCGCCTAATTTATTAATTAATTTTTGAATCAAATTATTTAAATACTATGAAATGGTGTAATAGTGAGAAAGATGGACTGTAAGATTAGGTTTTCACCCTTTACAAGATAAGATAAAATTGCGATCGAACTCTAGATAGAACTTACATTAAAGGGAAACGAGAAACGGCATGGCGGATGCATAATGCATTAGCAAAACAAGGATTGAAGGAGTTTTTCTTTTCTATCGTGAGAAGTATGTATTTTCTATTCATACTATTTTACGGGAGTTCGGATCCTCTAGAGTTTTAATATAACTCTACATGATAGAGTTGTATCTTAACCGTACATTTCAAAATCATGGGCTCATAATGGTCGATGGGAAAATTTAGGGGATGGATTTTAATGAGAAAAAATAGGAGGAATTTTAGAGAAGTAATATATAAGCCATTAATTTTTTTTATTCAATGATTGATATTTGCTCAAACTCTACCTCTTCCAAACAAATTTCACCGGGTGTGTGAAAATTTTCCTAGCTCATGAATCATGATTGTGTGAATTTTCTCAATCCTTAGCTTTCTTCAAAGGTGGTGGGTTTATTGTTTTAATGATGCTATATTATGAAATATTACTCGTTAAGAGTATTAGTATTGCTCATATATGGTTTGACCATGATTTTGGTCATGAGTATTTTTTTTTTTTTTTTTTTGAGGGGATGGTCATGAGTAATTTGTGGAATGGAGAAGAAGCATTTTTATGATAATTTTAATTTTTGGAAAATGATATACGTAGCCCTTAGGGCTATGTATAAGGTGCTTAAAATGGAAATAAAATATTGAATCAAGCATTTATTACCTCAATTGACGTGAAAATGTGTCTTGAATTTTTAAACTGTTTCCATTTAAAGAAATGTATTCAATGCTTATATGTAGCCCTAAGGGCTACATATAACATTACCCTTAATTTTTTAGTAGGAGTCATATATGAACAAATGTAATTATGTAAAATACCAGTGATTTAGACACTCTCTATATTTTGCAATAAATTAAAGAAAAAATTGATAGAAATAGTCCCAACTGCTGACATTTTGCTATTTTCAGTCTCAATTAAGAACTTTTTCTTAGCGGTTCCAACTAGGGATGGGCATGGGTCCAGGACCCTACCCGGACCCTGTTGGACCCGACCCTAATTTAAGGGTCTGGGTCCAACTTTTTCAGACCCTAAGGGTCCGGGTCCGGGTCTGGGCCCAAGTAAATTTTTTAGGGTCCGGGTCTTAAAGTTTTGGACCCAGACCCTACCCAGACCCGACCCTTAGACCCTAAACTTATCTAATATATACATTTTAACTTTTTTTTGAAAAAACAAATTGATTTTGTAAAAGACTAAAACCTAAACTAAAACACCAAAACACCCATTTTAAACTCTTTTGTAAGTTGTGTTTATTTCGTTTTTTCAGTGAAAGTTTGTGTTTTTGTTTCGTTTTTTTTTAGTTTATATGTTTGTGAATTGTGTTTGTTTCGTTTTTTTTCAGTTTATAAGTTTGTGTTTGTGTTTGTTTCCTTTTTTTCAATTTATATGTTTGTGTTTGTTTCATGCGATTTTTTGTGTTTGTTTCATGCGAATTTCAGATGATTATTGATATTAATAAAGCTGAAAATTTAGCAAAATAAAAAATGTAGGCATGGACCCTCCAGACCCTCTAGACCCTCTAGACCCTAAGGGTCCGGGTCAGGGTCCAATTTTTTCAGACCCTTATTAGGGTCCGGGTCTGGGTCTGCAAAAAGAAATTAGGGTCCGGGTCTAGGGTCCAGCTGGACCTGACCCAGACCCTACCCTTGCCCATCCCTAGTTCCAACTATGTATCATCTTTGCCAAAATTGATCCCAACTAAAGAATTGTTTTTTAAAAAATATTCTTAAGTCAATTTCCTTCTTTTTTTTTCTCCTATCATTATTTCTCCCCTGCCACCCCCGAAACCCCCCCCCCCTCACATCCACCCCTCTCCCTCCCATTCCCTCTCCAACCACCCCTGAAATCCTCTCCCCCGCCCCCTCCCCAATCAAGATTGTCGGTGGTGCAAGTGAGAATGTGTTTGAGTTGGTTGATGGATATGAAGGAGATAGTGGTGGATAAGAGAAACATAGAGAGAAGGTTGTAGGTACGAGAGAGAAGTACATGGTGGAGGAGGAGTGAGAAAGAGGTGAAGGAGGAAGAAGGAAAAGGTTGTGGCGAAAAAAAAGAAGAAAGAAAGTATTTCACCCGTTATAGAAGGTAATTAACCTGTTGGGACCAAGTTCGGCAAAAATGATGCATAATTGGGACCACGTAGAAATAATTGTTGATTATAACTAAAAATATGGAAATAATCATAATTATAAGTTTATAACTATTCCTATCAATTTTTCCTAGATCACCCATTGAAAATAAAAGTTTCACAACAAACTTTAAATTTACATATTCACCATTTTGGGCTTTATTATACTTCTTTCTCACATGGCACCACCATTATGTTCTACTTTCTTCATTTTCTTGTGTTTTTTATACAACTCCAATTGTTAAGCAAAATAAATGGAGTAGTTAAAAATATTAATTGTCATAATCATAGTGCATTTAAGGGTGGTTTAGTGTACATGAAATCATGTAGGTAATAAAAATTTCTATGATTTTATGATATGGGTAATTGTTTGGTTGATAAGAAGTGGGGAGATGAATGCAATGAAAGTTCCTTGAAAAAATAAAATTCCCACATAACGTGGGAATTTATTCACCTAGCCCTGTGTTCGATCCTCTTGAGTTCTAAAAAATAAACTCTACAACGTAGAGTTTGAGCAATATCAACCATTGAAAAAAAAAAAATCAATGGCTCAAATATTATCTTTGCAAAATTCCATATATATTCTTTCTCATCAAAATCCACCTCTTATTTTCCCTTCCTATCCATATGAGGCATTGGTTTTAAAATGTATGGTTCAGATACAATTATAACTTGTATAGTTTTAATAAAAACTCTAGAGGACCCAAACTCGCTTGGTCATTTAGAGCATCCTTATTCATGATTGAGAATAAAGATCAAGTTGATGATTGAGAAAAAAGTGCTCTTAATCACAATTTAAAAAAAGATTGTGAGGTGAATGGGAGTGATTGGGGAAAAAAATGGATTGGGGTGAGTGAAATGATGATCAGGCGTGGGAGTGGAACACACTGTCTGGTCATCAATTCTTTAATTTTTTTTGGCTGAACCAGCGACAAAATGCAGCGTTTTGCTGCTGGTTCGGCCAAAAAAAATTAAAGAGCTGACACGCTGCAGCTGGCAGCTAACACGCGTGTCAGCGCCAGTTGCAGCGTGCCATTTGGCACTCACGACACATGCTGGCTTTTAATTGGGTAATTAAAATATAACCGTTGTAAATTTTGCAACGATTATATTTTAAAAAATATAAATCAAAAAAAAAATTACCAACGGCTCTATTTTTCGAGATTTATAAATAGAAACCCATTTTGCTATATTTTGGACACACTTAATTTTCTCCATCTTCACTGATTTCTTATATTTGTTCTAACTCTTCTTCCGTTGCTCTTTATTTTAAAATGATAATTATAATTTTAAATTTATTAATTTTATTAATTAATATTAATATAAAATATCAATTAGTAGTGAATATTTCATATCATTAAAAAGTAAATAATAAAAATATTGTATGATGGTGGTTGGGTGATGAGAGAGAAAATAGTTGGGTGGGGTCAAAAAGTGAGAGAGAGAGGAAAAAGTAGTTGGGATGATTGAAAAATGGTTCATGGTTAAGGAGATGAGTGGGAAAAGCCTGGGGATGTTATTTTTCATAGAGAGAAAGTTAGAAAGAGAATGGGATGATTGAGTTTTTCACTCATGAGTAGAATTCCTACATAAATTCATGAAAAGTCAAATTTCTTAATGTCAATCAAACATATTAAGGGGGCGTTTGATTCATATTATGGTATGGGTTTGGAATCAGGAATGAAACCAAGGTGGTATGAGTTTGGAACTTGATACTTAATACCTTGTGTTTGGTTTCATTTAGAAATGAAAAATTTTCTTTTATTTGATACCTAGAGGTAAGGTATGAGCCATACCCACCTCCCCCCATGGGTTTCTAAACCTCATACCTTATGGATTTGAGGTATGGGTTTAAAATTTAGAAATAAGTTAAACAAACACTAGGTATGAGTTTTGTTCATTCCAAACCCATACCTCATACCTAAAACTAGTGAACCAAACACCCCCTAAGATTATTTACTACAAAATTACTTCTAAGAAATGAAACTTTCCATGTATACCAAACAACCACTTTACTAGTGGTGATTGAAAATAAAGATCAAGTGGATGATCCTTAAAAATGCTCTTAATAATGAATGAAAATAAGATCATGGGTTGATTGGGATGAAAATTTTGTATGGGGTGAGTGAAATGGTGAATAAGATTGTGGGATGAGTGATGCCAAATGTCATATTCTGACTGGATTTTAGAATATAGTAATTGTTATCAAATTTCCAGCGGATTTATTTTTAAAAATACAAAGTGAAAAAAAAAAGAAATACCAATAGCACTATTTTTCCGAATTCTATAAATAGAGACCCATTTTGCTATATTTTGGATAAAAAAAAATCAGCTATTTACTTATTTTCTCTAATTTTGCTTGTTTTATATGAAATATCTTTTATTTTTACACTTCAAAAAAATAAAAAGTAAAGAGTAAGAGAGAGAAAAGTAGTTGGGTGGGGTCAAAAAATAAGAGAGAAAGAGGAAAAATGAGTTGGGATGATTTTTTTTTTTGTTCATGGTTAAGAGGATATGTAGGAAAAGATTAGAGAGAGAACGTTAGAAAGAGAGTGGGTTGATCTTTGTTTAAGATCATGAATAACGGTTTAGTATATAATGTATTATGTCCAAATTTTGCTTATTTAGAACTCTCTCAATTATGTGAATTTGTTTGGTGTACCATGTTCATTGCTGAAAATCTATTTGTCACCCCAAACTACTTAAAATCGCCCCAAAAAATAGTTGAAATTACATCTTTAATATTTTCTTTCTTTTTCCCTAAGCCACCACCCCTGCCACCAACCACCTCATTCCACCACCATCCACCTCCTGCCACCACCACCCCATTGCCACAGTCACCCACCAGTATCCCCCACCCATGCAAGCCCCACGAGCAGCACTCCTGCAAGCACCCATCCCCTGCCACCACCCGCCATCACCTACTTTCCCATCGCCACCCGCCATGGTCCCTAAAAAATTTCGACTGCTTTGTAGGTGGGTGGTAATGGGAAGGTAGGTGATGACGAGGGGTGGCAACTGGCAGGTGGTGGTGGGGTGGTGTAGAAAAGAGGAAGGGTAAAATGATTTATAAAAATGAATTTGGTGAGATTTTAAATAATTTTGAGACGACGTTAACCATCCTCTGTTTAATGTTCAAATGTTCACTACACT